>NC_056725.1:1391528775-1391806275 GCF_019279795.1 Protopterus annectens
CAGGTTACATAGTAAGTGTAATGCCCTGGCTAAACATGTGGATGACAGAGGGAATTCACATCAGTTCAGATTTTTGGTAGTTGATAGAACTTTTAAAAACCCCATATTTAGGGAATTTGAATAATGAAACTGAAAGGTTGGAACTATCTTGGATCCTTAAATTTAGGTCTGATAGGTGGTCTGGATTAAATGGCCAGGTGTCTTTAAAACCAGTATTGAGAGCTTGCAGGTTGTGTAGAAAATGAAACACTTTTATATGCGTTTAATTTTATACATATTTAAATTATATATATATATATATATATATATATATATATATATATATATATTTTTTTTTTTTAAGTATGTTTTTTATACGAGTTTTGAGTTTGTTCTATTTTGTTATGTGTACTTTAGTGAACTGAGTGGGTGGACATAATTGATATTATTTGATTGTCTTTTGCTAGTATAAATTTGTGGGAAGCTTGTCATTTGGCTATTGTCTGAAGTGATATTTTATCATGAAAGAGCTTACCTCATTATCTTGTTACTGCTTTACTCATTAAGCTACTTTTATTTTGTTTTGCTGTCATGCTTCAGTGTCTGTTTTTCTTTATTTGTAGTTGAATCTCTGTTTGCATTATGGACACACTTTACTCGAGTGGTACTGCCTTTTTGAATGTTTCTTTATTTGTAGTTTATCTAGTTTAATGCTTTTCAGCATTTCTTCTATCATGTGATGTGCCGGGGTGAATATAAGCTATATATGTTGCATGCATGAGTTCAAATGAGCACTGATGAAAGCCACCGTAGCAGTAAATCCAGTTTGCTTTGTTGGGCTTAGAATAAATTAGCATATAATATATTTTAGAGGTGCTGGAGGTTTTGTTTTTAAACTGTCTTTACTGTCTGTGCATCCTCTAAGTTTGTGCAACAGTTAACTCACTTTTTAAAGTCCTTTTGTGTATTATATCAGGACACATCTTGGCTCAGCAAATTAATCTTCCAGACTCCTTGCTACAATTATTTAATGACAAGGATGATGCCACTTGGCTTTCAGCTCAGCTAAGAGTACAGAAGTATTCCATGTAATTCCACACTTTTCACAGACTATGGTTGTTCTAGCCAGAAGCATGATAACTGTTTAACAAGTATTTCAGGATTGTGCAAAACAGTCCCAGGAGTGACATTCATCAGTGATGCATCCCAAAGAATTAAAGATTTATATCAACAAAGGTATGGCTCTTATGAAGCCTGCCAGTGCATTTAGACCTGGGGATTGGGACTGATGACTGTATTTTTATTAGCAAATGAAGAGCTATAAAAACTATTTCCTCTCAACTTTTTGTAGAAGCCTTAACTGAGTTTTATGAGACTGAAATAGAGACTTTAAAGTCATGGGTGTTGGAAGCAACAAGATGTTTTGCTAATTTTTAAGG
This sequence comes from Protopterus annectens, assembly GCF_019279795.1. Lineage (NCBI taxonomy): Eukaryota > Metazoa > Chordata > Ceratodontiformes > Protopteridae > Protopterus > Protopterus annectens. Next base: position 1,391,530,194 of record NC_056725.1, read on the forward strand.
GACACAATGACTATGAGTATTTGTGTAATGAATATATGTAGAGTAGAACATAGATGTGAATAATGAGTTAGAATTAAAGAAATTGAAAAATGTTTAAAAGTGATCTTAATGACTACCAAACCAAGCCTGCATTTACATGGCTGTGCCAAAAACAATGTGAGATTTCTTAAGCAGCAGCCGTCTAACACCGATTCACTGTACAAGTGGGTTTAAGAGAACGAGAGGAAGTCCAAAAAGGAGATCTTTTAAAAAGGATGTTGACTCTTCTACTGAATTCTCCTCCACTACTGACACTGATATTGATTCAATTGATTCATCACTTGGACAACAAAGAATAGTTCTGGATACGGTTATCAATGTAGGGGGGAAGAAGCATTGCTCAACATGAAATTGCAGCCCAGTGTTAGAAGTGAATGCAGGATTCAATTTAAATGGAGATGATTGGTAGTGAATTTTACTGATGCCTTTCTGAGCATGAAAATCATTATTAAATAAGTTTGTTTTTGTCAACCCTTTTGTTTTACATATTCAGTCAACGGAAGAGGTTATACATTTTTGTAGATTTCTTGATTTTTACCATATTGGTTACTTACACAATACCAATGAGGTCTCAAAAACTGACTTGGTACCATGCATGTTTAGAAACTACATTTTACTCCACTATGCCATCCCATCCTGCAGACTGCCTCTCTAAAAGTATTTTAAGGGACTATTTTTCTAGCAAAACAGCATTTTTTAAACATTTTATTTAATTGTAACATTGAGGAACACAAGTTTAATAAATCTTAAGTCTCAACAAATATTTTTTGTTACCCAAAGTGATGAGTGGGGAGGTAAAGCTTTGGGATAGGGACACCTATGTTGCTGAAGCTAGTGCATGACTTGGGTTTCTTTTTATCACAAAGTGTATATTGGCCCTGTGGATTATTTAAAGAAAGAAACTGATGACTTTTTACTTCAGTAGTGGAGTGGGGTACTACTATCACTATTAATTTGAAAACCAATTTGATTGACTTTCCACAATATCAACATTTTATCTGTTACAACAAATAGACAAACATATATTTCCTGTTCTGGGCCACCTTCTTGTGTCATTACAGAGTTATCTTACAGAACCTCTGTTTCTCTACCTTGAGTTTGTTTTAAAACCATTGCTTGGTTGGGTAATGATGTATGTTAAAGACACTATCCATTCCTTTACATCTACTTGCGAACTTGGATGTGCAAGTGTTATGTATCAATATTCCACATAAGGTATTGAATCCATTAATACTTTTTTGGAATTGTCATCTCTATATTCAGTTCATTTAATGACTTCTTACTGTTTTGGAACTGGTATCAAATTCAAATGTTTTTATTTCAATGGGGATTATTTTCACAAAGTAAATGATACTCTATGGGAACTGCTTTTCCCCAACGTATGCAGATGTTTTATGGGCTACCTTGAGAGTAATAACATTTATATTAACATTTATGACCCAGAGACTAATCTTTATTAACCCTTTATAGATAAGTGGAGGTTGTACTTTAACCAATGTTGGTTAATATAGAGAGGGTCATCTGATTGAAGGCATTTATTTTGTAACTCATTAATAATGATTTTGTGTTACAATGTTCTTACATATTTAATTTCTTTACAATTGCCCTTTATAGAAACATTTCACCTGCAATTCTTTGCTATTAGCTTCCAGTTGACATCCTTGCCATATTGTAAATCGCATTTCATATTAAAAAAAATTTGAGGGTGAATAGAATTTGCAATGATGCTCAAAGCTTCCTGAATGAAAATGCAAATTTCTCTCATAGGCTACTGGTGCAGGTGCATTCTAAGAAATCTATATATTGAGGTATTAAGAGAATGGTGAACATGTCTAGAAGTAAACTGTTAACATATGCTTCCTGAATAAAGTAAGTTGCGTTTTAACTCATGGCACCAATACCTTTATTATTATATCAACTATGTAAAGTAATCATTTAATAGTTGTTTTCTTGACTGTAATAACACAGCATTGTAAGTTGACTTATAGGAAAGGGAAAAAAAATGGCTTTAAATCTTCAGGTTCCATGTCTGATATAGCCTGTAGAGGTTCCTATCCTTGTGGCAATAGTACGTTTTGTTATATATATATATATATATATATATATATATATATATATATATATATATATATATATATATCAGACAAAATACTTTATCTGTCAATGCAAACAAAATATTTGAGATGTCATCTTATTAGTGGTTGATTTATATTGCAACATGTGTATGTTGTTCATTTTATGTATGACAGATGAACTGTATATGGAAACTATGGATTTCTCAACATCTGAGTGATATTAGATGCGGGAAAGAAAGGGGTAACTTATATAAATATACAGTCAAACATAATACTGCAGAATTTGTTTTTATTGATTTTAGAAAATTGGATGTGGGTAAATTTAATCTGATCGATTTTCAAAAGATTTTTGATAAAGAACATACTTGGATTTTTACTTTAGGAAACCTTTATTCTTCTAGCTTAAATTATGTTATTTAGAGTAATTAGATCATTTGATTTTTATTTTTTATTAATTGCTTTTTAAATATATTATTTGGTCAGTATATGTCATTGCATTGTAGAATGCACTTAAGTTTGATATATTATTGAGGTAAATTATATTTTGTACATTATAATTGTTTTATATACCTCATACATGCATACATACTGTACAAATATTTCAATACATGCATGCATGCATACAAATACTTCAAGCATGGGCATTAATGCCCTTCTAGCTTGCCAATATATCAAAACACTTGTTCCCATAATAAATCTCCGGGTTGTTTTTAAAAAAATATAAACTAGTACTTGCTTTAATGTAATTTGGTAGTCTATTCCATACATCAGCTGCTGTCTCAGAGAACCAATTAGTATACTTTTCATTCCTATAGAATCTTCTGTATAGGTTGTCTGATGATTCTGTATTACTTTTTGATAACCCCAAACATTCCCTGAGGTAGTTGTCTCTAAATGCCCTGTATACCCGAATAAGATCTCCTCGTAAATATCTATAAGTGACACTGTACAAGTTCAGATATTTTATTCTTTCGTAATAACTTAAATTTTCACATCCATGGATGCCTTGGTATATTTCTGCTGTACTCTTTACAGTTTACTTATGCTTGTTTTCTTATAAGGTTTCCATATTGTCATTCCATATTCAAGTTTGGGTCTAATGTAACTAACAATGACTTCATCATTTTTGATTTTCTAGACTTTATTTTTATACAACATATAGTTCTATAGCTATCATTAACCAATTGGTTGATATGATTAGAAAAACTCAAAGCTATATCTACCCATATACACAGGTCATTAACTTAATCTACAGTTTCAATCATTGTGTGGTTTATTAAATAATCACTCTTCAGTGTATGTCTCCCAGATCTCACATGCTTAGTTTATGGGTCTGTTTGACTATTGAAAAAATATTAAATTGAACGTCTGTACATCAAACCTGACTCAGCAAACAGCACTTTTAATGCACAAGCATGCCTTCGAAAATATAATCATCGAATGGCCATAGTTGACCAACATAAAGGAACCTAAATCTACTACTAGCTTACCGGTAGCTTAGGTTTAACAGAACCTGCCCTTTCCCCAATTTAGTATGACCTTGGAATTGGTATATGTAATTAGCAGGTGGTGTGGGGGGTGCAGCCCCCACAACAGAAGGATTCTGTGAAGATGGGACAATACTTATATGGGTTGCTTTGCCCAACACACCCCCTGTTAATTACATATACCAACCTGAGGTCATACTAAATTGAGGAAAGGGCAAGTTCTGTTAAAGCTAAGTTACTGATAAGCTAATAGTAGACCTGAAAAGGACAATTTGTCCATTGCAGTGATTCTGTCAACAAATAGTTAAAAAATAAAGAAAAAATAATAAATGAAGTTGTCATCTACACATGTGCACAGCTCATAAAAAAAGTATAAAGTGAACCTAGGTTGAGTTCTGCAAAGTTAATGGGTGCAGAATCGAGCAATGGCAGAAGCATTGATGGTACAATGCATGTTACATATATTGACATTAATGAACAGGTCATAAGATTGGCGTGTGTGCCACACACCTAACCAGACCATGTAGACAGTGGCTGTTCTGCACCTACCAGCTCCTGTTCATATTGCTTGAACTATATTTCCTTGATCACTAAAGGGTGTCCTGCACACTGTATATGACATGTACCTTTCTGTGCTAAGACCAGTCAATCTGCATGGTTCGTCCATCCCATTAGAGACCAGAGTTGCAGTGGCTGTCCACATCCATGTCACAGGTACTTTCCAACAGCCTTCTGATGATATGCTAATATATCCTAGTCATCTCCAGTAAAGCTATTGGATGCATGCATGCTACAGCCCTCAGAATAATGACCCACCACAGCAACATTCTATGGGGTGCCAGGCCTCCTGCTGGTGCTAGGCACAATAAGCTACTTCAATATATGTCTCTGCACAGGAGGTGACATCTAGGAGGAAGGAATACTATCGCATCAACTTCCAGATTAAATTTTTTATATTTAATGTCAGCATCATCATCAAGAATGTTTCCTGCAAGACCTCTGGCAGAGCACTCTAAGGGATAACAAATCATCTTCCTTGTTCTTCCGTTCAGGTACTAATTAAGTTATTTTAAGTTTAAATGCATGCATCTTTTACTATTTTTAATAACTGGGTGTGAACTGCAATTGTTGATGTCTTTGACAGTAAGCATAAAAAAAGCAGAAAATGAAAAACCCATTGCTCTCTCCACTAACCTCTGAGATTGGCCGTGTTGCATTTGGTGGAATGACAGAATCAAGCCCTGGCTTCAGGGATTGTAGGATTGTTAGGTTTGGAGCATGATAACTCAAAGGCAGTGCTGAACCTGATTTCTTTGAAGGTCCAAAAGGTAGTCTTCAGTCTGTATGATTCTATATAAAAACCATCACCAGAAATAAAACAATAAATGCAGGGCTGACAGTTTACTCAGACTCAATTTCATCACTTCAGCAGGAGAACAAGCAATTAAAGAGGAGTCTAGCCAGTTTGGAAGTGAGGATGAAAGTACTGACAGAGAAGCAGATAGATATGAAAGAACAGGCAAGAATAATGAAGCACTGTATTGTGGGAATCCTTTAGAGAATGGACTGCCAAGATTTTGAGGCCTTCATACAGCAGCATATTGTACAGTGGTCAGTCCTTCTGGAGAGTGTAGCTAGAACAGGACAGCACACTGCATATCTATACTGCTCAGAGAATGCTGTAGCATATCCTAGTGTGGGTGGAAACATGGCCTGAATGAGCAAGGTGTGTGTGGGGGGGGCAGAACATTTTTGTTGACAGTGATTCCTCTGGGGTCACAAGTCAGAGGTGAGTGCAATTTAATGCAGTTATGAGAAGGTGTTGAATAAGGAGATTCTATTATAGGCCTTTATTTTGTTAAAAAACTAAAATGAGGTCATAAAAGGGTTCACAAGAAGCATGAAGAAAACATACAAGGGGTGAAAAAGCAAATGGAGGAAGTATTGAATAGAAGCTATGAATTCTTAAAGGAGTGGTGGAGTGATATATAGTTTCATCACTCACATGGCTACCAAAAGAGATTAGCAAGCTCATTTAAGGTAGCAGAGGGTTTTGTGTATCATTTCCATCATGCACGGTGTTTTAGATGAGTGTACAACTACTTCTGCTGAGGAAGTGGTTGAGATATTCAGTAATTACTATTAGAAATTATATGCACAGGAGTCAGGGGAGATTGTGCTACTCAAAAACAAATTTATCTAGAGAGGGGAGGTTAAAAGAGGGACAGACATTGGGTTTGGTGTCAGCTACTTCCCCCCAAGAACTTCAGTGGGTGATTAACAGACAAGAGCTGGGAGAAACCACAAGAAATGATGGAAACCCTCTGAACCTTTGGAAAGAAGCAGGTGGAAGCTTAAATCCTCTGTTGCTAACTTTGTTTAATGAAATCCTGAGTACAGATTAAATTCCTAAGTCATGGAAGTGAGAAGAAGTGGGTGTTATCCCCAAAGAAGGTAGGAATCTTGAGCTGCTATCATCTTACAGAACTATATCTATAATTCAAAAACAGGCAAAACTGGAGAAAAAAACCACGAATCTACAAACTCCAGTGGAAACAGCAAGTCCCAATCAAGGCAATCTCTAACCAACAAAGCATGGGAGCCCAAATTAATATTCCAAAGGTTTATTACACAGAAAGCAGATAGTAGATTGAGCGCTTTCGCATCCTTGTAAATGACAGCACAATTCCCTAATATTTAGTAGTTTGAGCACTTTCGCATCCCTGAAAATGACAGCACAATTCCCTAATATTTTTAATTTAATATTAAAATATTAATGTCATTTACAGGGATGCAAAAGCACTCAGTCTACTATGTTTTCTGTGGAATAAACCTTTGGAATATTAATTTGGGCTCCCTTGCTTTGTTGGTTAGAGATTGCCTTTATCAGGACTCGCTGTTTCCACTGGAGTTTGTTTGTAGAACCATATCTACTGGCTCTTAATTATAAAATGTATATGCTTTTTTAGCAATGTACTGTGTGGAATTCTTCCTGTGATGGCAGATCCTGAGAAGACTGGGTTTGAGGGGGGAGCAGCAGATTTTGCAAACACTTTGAAAATAATGGTTGTTGAAGATGCCCAGGACACAGAAGCAAGCTGTGTTGATCAGTCTGGATGCTAAAAAGGCATTTAATTTAACCAAGTGCTTATATTTGAAACGGGTATTATTGCAATTTGGCATCTCTGAAAAAAATATGAAATTGCTCTTTCAAGTTTATGGTGGGTCAGTATACAAGGGAAAGCACCACTTTGACCTCTTACATCTTTTCCACTGACCAAGATAATGGACTTAGGCTGAACCCCTCATTATCATCATAATCAGCCTCCCTGTTGCCATTTTTACATGGGGTGATGGTATCTCAACTGTCACCACGTCTCTCTGTTCAGCGACCATCTTACCTTCTTTGGCAGTCCTGCCTGCCTGTCTCAGGGCATATCTCACGCGATTCATCTCTTGGACAGGATGTTCTTGTCTCCATTTTCTTTCTTACCTTCTCTGGCAGTCCTGCCTGCCTGTCTCAGGGCATATCTCACGCGATTCATCTCTTGGACAGGATGTTCTTGTCTCCATTTTCTTTCTTACCTTCTTTGGCAGTCCTGCCTGCCTGTCTCAGGGCATATCTCATGCGATTCATCTCTTGGACGGGATGTTCTTGTCTCCATTTTCTTTCTTACCTTCTTTGGCAGTCCTGCCTGCCTGTCTCAGGGCATATCTCATGCAATTCATCTCTTGGACGGGATGTTCTTGTCTTCATTTTCTTTCTTACCTTCTTTGGCAGTCCTGCCTGCCTGTCTCAGGGCATATCTCATGCGATTCATCTCTTGGACGGGATGTTCTTGTCTCCATTTTCTTTTTCTTGCCTTCCTAAAGCTGCTTTACCAAATAATCTTTGCCTTCATGCACAAGTGACTTATCCTCCATAATCTATCTCCTTGGCCTTCTCTGTAATTGGGACTACTTTAGTTTCTAATTGTTTTAAAACTAAACTTTACTAAACTTATTTGCAACATTTAGATATGACATAATATGCCTTTAATTCCATTTATCACAATGGTGCACTCTTGTTTATATTTTCTTGGAATAATATAACTTTCAATATTATATCACATAGAATATATGCCTACTGTAACCCACATGCCATCTAGCACAGTTCTGTGAAATCTGTATGATACAATTCACTCTATCTTGTAGACTTGAAATCCTTCTGACCAACTATCTTTACACTGCAGTCATAATGTATATTTGCATACAGTCCCCTTCCTCACTTAATCTTCTTACTTCTCATTCCTCCCTATGATAACCATTCCAGCTATTTGCAAATTATTCCACCTATCTCCCGTGATTAATCTCCCTTAACCATCTTGAGAGCTAACAGTGTGATTTATTACTATCCCTCTATTCCCCTCTCAAAGTCCAATTCAATCTTGCTACTTCACCTCTTTCTCACCTCCACTTCTCTTTGATTAAGAGTTGACCTCTAATCCTCTATATATGCAGTAGGCTTTATTCTCTCCTACTGTTATCATCCCACATCTAGTGGCTACTAATCAGCATCCCACTGTCCTAGGATACTTTCAACATCTATTTTTGGGCTTTCCTCTTGCTTCCATTTTTTGTAACTGTCTTCCTAGTTGCTACCATAGGAAAAACAATTTTTTGAAAAGCCTCACTGCTTCCAATGATAGAGCTTTTAGCTTGATAATAATTTGCTTTCTAAATGGATCAAGCTTCTCATATTCCCAAAAAATATGAGATCAAGTACCTTTCCTCCTTCCTACATCAACAACATCCCTCCTGTACCCCTCTCAGCATTCTTGCCAACCTCACCAGTGTGTAAAAGATTTATGCAGGTATTTCCATGTGAATATTCTAAACTTCTTCACCTTTAAACCTTCTCTTGGAATTTGCAGTATTTCCATCCATTCTTCTCTTCCTATCTGTTCCCCCATCTCCTTTACCAATCTATTCCTTTTCTGTTCTATGCAATTCTCATTCACTTCAGTCATTCTTTCACTACCATCAGTAGCCCTCTAGTTGGTTTTCCATCATTCTTCTGTCCTCAATTTCAATAGTCTTTATTTTTTCCTGATCCTGACTTACCTGTCCTTTCATTTTGTTCCAATTATTCTTTAGCCCTTGGTATTCTCACAACAACCTTTAATCCAATCCACACTCCAACTTTAATGTTTCTCACTCTTTCAAACTGTCCCCTACTACTATCTGCAAGCAATATTTAACTTCCATTTACTTCATCAATCTCCAAGTTTTATTTTCTTTCTCCCTTTCCCAGTATGGTCCTTCACTAGTTAAAGTCTTTAAATTTTATACTCCTGTTTTCCCATACTTAATCAACTTATTTTCTGGAGTTTTCAGAACAATATCAATGATGTCATCTGTATAAAGATTCTTCCTCTTTCACAGAAATCATTTCTTTTCAGTCTGCCCAACTTGTTGTTGTTGTTGTTGTGTCTTTCGGCTTTTACCGGTTAGGGGTCGCCACAGCGGAACTCCGGTCCGCTAATGATTGGCAGTAGATTTTTATGTACTGAGTTGCCAGCCCTGATGTACAACCTTCAACAAAGGTACACCCATTCATGCATGTCTCCAGACAGAAGACGTTCTAGCTGAGAATCGAATGGGAGAACGTCTTACTGTCAGGTGACAGTGCTACCGCAGCACCACCACCGCAGTTTTCTTTTCAGTCTGCCCAACAACCCTTATCAATCATCCTTAGAGCATTCAAAACCACCCAAGCCTGTAAATTTGTTTTCATATCTAGCACCTCCCATTACCCTTCCTTTTTTCCTGTCATAGCTTCCTAGTCCACCCTTGCTCTTCCGCCATCCCAAATAAATTCCCTAAAGAACTGCTTTACTTTTTCAATGATTTGTTTTCTGGCAGTTCCCAAAAAGTCTGTGTAGCATAAGTAACTGCAGAATAATTAACAATTTCAAAATTAAGACTCTCTGGTCTAAATCTAATTGTATCCTTCCACTTACTCAACTATGATTTTTTTTACTATCTTGTTATATGTTAACCTTACTGATTGCTGTATTGTATGGCCTAACCATATATTCAAATATCTCACTCCTGTTTCTAGTTTATGGCTTCTCCTATGTCTCTCTTGTTCTATATCCATTTCACTCTTACAATGTTCAGTTTTTTCTGATTAACCTTATAATCTGATAGTTTCCCAAATTCCTGCAGTGTATATCATATCCGATCCTGATCTTGCTCCCAGTTGACCATTATCAATAATAAATCCGCATATAATGTTAGCTTTTCTTACAAATCCCCCACTTATACCCTTAAACCACAGCTTTCCTTATTCTTTCCGCTAGGGGTTTCAAATAAATTGGAAATATGGGTTAAATTGGCCAACCTTGTCTTGTCACTGTCTTATATTAATTTCCTATTAAAGTGCTGTGCTTGTTTTTACTTTTGCTATAGCCTCTTGGTAAATATTTCTTAGCATCACAATCTACTCTTCAGGGAAACTCCATCTCTTCAATAACATAAACAGATATTGCCATCTAACACTAATGAATGTTTTTTCAGCATCTAAGGATACTAATGTCAATTCCCCCTTCCTCCTTTAATAGCAGGGTTTTTATCAAATTAGGTATAGTTCATCCCCCTCCACAAAACCAATTTGATCTAGTTTAATAATTTTATGTGCTATTTTCCTAATCTATGCACCTGCATCTGCACGAAACATTTGTAGTCATGATTTAATATGGATATTAGTCTGTATGGCTCCGGTCTAGTTGGACCTTTGCCATCTTTGCAGAGAATTGCAGTTAAGAATTCTCTCTCTAAAATTCCATTAAACAACTTAGTCCATCTTTTCCCTACTTCTAATTTACAAATATTCAAAAACTCTAGTGGCAATTCATCCATGCCAGATGACTTCCCTTTAGCCATCCTATCCCATACTTCCAATACCTCTTCTAACTTAACTGGTTCTATCAATCTAGTACCATCTTTTTGATCGATCTTCAATTTTCAAAAATCCTGTCTCATCTGGCAGCCTTCCTGCTGACCATCTTCCTTTGAGTGTAGAAGTTGACAATACTCCTTTAACTCCCTAAGTATCTCCTTCAACTTAACCCCCACTCTATCATCTTTCTCAAGGAAAATCAGTTATACTCTTCTTTCTACCTCCCGCTGCCTTAATCTTGTCAATACTACTTTCACCACTTTCAGAGATTCCTCTACAAATTATTTTGTCTACTGAAATTCTTTTCTCCCACAACCTGTCATCTTGTTTGTTTTGAATTATTTGTCTAATTTGTTTCCCTTCTACTTCCAGCCATTACACCTCTCTTTGCCCATTATATTTCCTCCATCTCCTCTAACAAACATTTTTTACTTCTCTCCCTTTCTAAACATTATCTTGCCTCTCTCACACAATTATTTCCTCACTCTCCTCTTCTTTTCCTGCCATGTGTCCCTATTTTCAACCCTCTCCTCTTCCAATAGCATTTTCAAATATTTCACTCTTTCCTTTTCATTCTGCATAACATATGTCTTAACTCTCCAGTGTTTCCTTATTCCTTCCTTTCTCTCTCCCTGTAATGCCACCTGATCAGTACCAGTTGCACTTTAATCAACTTCACCATCCATTTATTTTACTGTGCAATAAATGCTTTGTCTAACAGTGATCAACTATTATACTTTCCTGAATAGAAGAGGATTGTCCTTCTCTTTGAACCCCATCAGTCTTCCAAACATCTGTCTGTCCTACCATACTGACAGTTTCCTAACAATTTCCCTTTCTTATTTACCCTCTTAGCTCTTGGGCCTTTCTCTACTATATCTTAGATCTTTTATCCACTTCCTTTCTTATTTGCATAATGACTTGAATAACATATTATATTCCTCCAAGATACTCAGTTCCCTGAAGCCCTGAAATAACTACATGACTATGTACAATCTTTTCTTCCCCTAAGACAGCACACACAACTCTGAGTCAGTAAAGCACCCCGCTACCCCCAATTCATGTCATAACTGAGAGTGCTTAAATGCTTAAGAATTTCTCCCAGCACCACGTCTAGAATTATTATACCCTCTTAACCTTCTTCCTTCCACTTCTGACAAATGCAATATAAATCTACTAACCCTCCCTATTTTAATTAATTAGTCCACTTTCCCTTCTTGAAACCATTCTGTCTGTTCTTAAACAGAACCAGCAAACCATGTTTGTTTCCTTAACCTTAGTACAACATGAGACCTACTAAAGTTATGGCAACTGTTGACTGCTGTTACTAACCCCTCCCCACTCTTTTCCAGTTAGAATTACCCAAAAACTTCATTCTGTATTGGTATAAATTTAACAGAATATATTTTTTTAAAGATCACTGCATTCCTATTTCCTGTTATACCTTTTTACCACTAAAGCTTAATTCTATTCACTAAATGATTCAACTTTTTAACTTAAAACTCTTTCTGCTTAAAAATTAAAACAACATATTATTTCGTATCTCTCCCACGCTACATTTAATTGGTTTTCCCAGTTCAGTTTGTGTTCATATTGTACACATCATGACTTATAAAATATATCCTTTTTGTCAAGCTATCCAAAGGGGAACAAAAAGATCTATCATATAAATGACTATTCAGCATGTTGCCTTCTGAAGAAACAAAAGCCTGGATTGCCACACTCCTTTAATGCCTGTTCAAAATTTGTTATAACCCAGAAGTGATTACCAATTCATCCTTTAGCTTAACATCTGTTCCCTTATCCAGGTGTCACTAATGCATGCATCAGATAAATGAGACCAAAGGCACATATTCCTAAAAAAGTCTATCAAAATTAGTGTAATGTTCACTATCTACAATCAAGATAAATAAAGATTTACTGCAATCCTCATAAGGTACTTACTTGAACACTTAATAACCACAATATATCCATAGCATATAACAACAAAGTATTAAAATAAAAATGATGCCAAGCCACTGTAGAACTAAATTGATTTAGTGAAACACAGAAAAGATAGGCACTTTCATCTGTTTAATACTGGACTTCATCAGATAACAATAAAAAAAATCATATACCCCTTATTTATATTCTCTTCAGTTAAAACAATAATTTATTAACAAATCAAATTCAAGTTTCTTCCCATTATTAATTAAACATTTTTAAAGAGCTAAGTCCATAAACTAAAGTTACATAAGAAATCTTTTTGATAAAAAAACCTGTTACCTAAAAAACATTTACATAAAAAATGTTCTCAAGAACACATGTAACATGTATCTATTACATTTTGTCTACAAACTTATTTTATTAAGGTTTTAAAATATTTCATAATTTTTCTGACTTTAAAACCAATACACTGCTAAATAAGGGGGTATATGATATTTTATTGTATCTGATGAAGTCCGGTATTAAACGGACAAAACGCTTATTAATGACAAGATAGCATAGTGGTTAGAGTTCCGGCTTTGCATGCAGCAGTTTGTTTCAGTAAATCAATTTAGTTCTATGGTGGTTTGATAGTTTTTATTTCAATATCCTGGACACTTACCCATTCAGGAACTCCTGCTTCACCTCCTTATATTCCCTATGTACACAGCTATAAACCATGTAAGGGGCAATTACTACAAATGAGATAGCCATATATATTTTTGTTAATACACTTATCCATGGGGAAGTACCATTAACCTATGAGTCCACCACAGATAATGTCTCTCTGAATTGCAGTCAGTGTGACCTTATAAAATAATATATAGTCTTCATGAGTGACACGTCTATATAATCTTGGTAGCAAAGAAAAAAGTCCAACTAGTATAGTCTAGACACTCATTACAATCACTGCTGGTCTTTTTGTAGTACATGGTTTCTTGCTCGTTTCACTACCACCACATTCTCCTTTAACTTCTGCTGCTTGAGGAAGAGTGGGAAATAATCCATCCCTCTGACTACCTCTGATCCTGTCTCTGCAGAACAATCACCCTGGAGCACTGAACCATCTTGCTGCCATGGACCGTCCACCTCAGCCCATTGGTTAAACAGCTTTACCAGTCAGTTCATCTCCTTATTGGGATTATAGAATGTCTTGGTGTATCCTTGGAAGTAAATCCCCAGTATAGCAGGATACAATACTCTCCACTTTAATTTTTTCTTTTAACAGTCTAATCACTTGAGAAAAGGCACTTTTCTTCCATAAAGCCTCGTAGAAGAAGTCCTGGTCAATGTATACTCTGCACTCCCCCTCTATTAACTTCATTTTTGGGTGCCCACAAACGGGTGAGCACCTGCTGTTTCATCTTGTAAATTGGGAACCTCACAATAATTGGTCTTGGAGGCATAGGCTTGTCACTCTATGGTCTCCACACTGTATAGTGACTCTTTCCATTTGAATTAATGCCGGATACATCTTTGACCACTCAGTGATTAGTTTATGAAGAGCTGCCCTAACAATCGTTCTCATATTTTTCTAGCACTCCTACTGTCTTTATCCTTTTGCATCTAGCTCTATTCTCCTTATCCCCACACAAACCCCAGGCAAGCCAGTCTCACTGGTAGCCCCAGACACACGTGGCTCCTCGTTTTCTTCTTTTAAACCCTGTATTGCATTGGAGTGCTCATTTAAACCTTTCTGCATGTTCAGTGTTTTTTTCATGTTGCATCAGGTTTTCTTGCAGGCTCATTTGTACCTCTTTAATCTCTCACCATATTGTTAATAGAGACACCTTGTACTCTTCTTGATTCTCTATGCTCACTGAACATTGTGTTTTGCTTTCTGTATTTGTCATACTCACTTTTGTTCTCTTCTGTCCCATTCAAACTGATGGGGCTCATGTCTGGTACAAGACTAAACTTTACTTTGTCTAACTTTTCCAGATAACAGTCAGTGGAGCTATGGCGATTGCTTCATATCAGGGAGGCACCATACTGGAAGTCCGCACTTTGGCTTCCACTTTATGTACTCATTTTATCTGTCCCAGAGTGTGTATTCTGCTACCAAATCTCAGTAACTTTATCTCCATTGCTGCATGCTTTCTCATCTATCAGTACTTTAATTGCTCTCTATTTGGAACTATTCAATGCATCCACTAGAGTCTTAGAGAAAATCCAAGCAAAAAACAAATTTAGGTAGATAGCAAATGTTGGAGGTGTTATGGGGAAGAAAGAGATAACTGTGAACATATCTTCTGGGAGTATAATAAGTTGTCAGATTTTAAAAAATCTGCACCCACTACTCTGGCAGAAATATTGATGGAGCAAATGGCTGTAACTAAGAAAATTGTTATTTTGAGCTGGGACATATGATCTAAATTGCCCAAACATAATAAAGATGTATTATGTTTAATTCTGTTGGATGCCAAAAAAGCAATTACTATAGAATATAAATTATAATATAAACCTATTGTATCTGACATATTGAATATTGTAAACTGAGATGAAAGAACTGGAAATGGGATCTTTAGAAAAGGGAAGGAAAAAAGTTACATAGAAATAAAGAGAATTTGTAGGAGCAATGCATGCATAATAATGATCAGGAAGATGAGTGAGGTTTTAATGGAAGGCAGGAACTGAGCAATTTATTTATTTATTTTATTTATTTTACATTTGTTGACCGGGCTAGTCTGGCTGGATACATGTCCATTTTCAGCAGAGGCCCGAGGAGAAAAGCTCCATTATATACTGATACATTACATAAAATCAATTACTATAAGATACAGCTTATAAGGATCTAAGAACTAATTGAAAGCAGAATATTAACACTACAGAAGCATTTTTACAGAAGTGTACAGTTCATAAATTACATCATTTTTACAGAAAATGTCTAATACTTAAAATACTAAGTACTGTAAAGAATTCCTAATCCCATATTAGCAGGAGTAGTAATTTAGTAAGGACAGAAAAGGTAGCACATACAAAGGTTTATAACAGGGAGGATAGTGGGAGGAGAGGCAAGTGCAGAGGCTAGTCTAGGTGTAATGCTGGACTGAATGACAGTTGTTATAAAGAAATAAAACGTATATAATGTATGTAAATGAAAAAAATGTTAATATGGTATGTTTTCTTTTCTATTGATGTATATGTATCGAAAAACATTTTAAAAAACTGGGGTAACCCTTCTGAAGACATTTAAGGAAGTAACTACCATGGTTTGCTTATATGGATTCTAGTCTTTGAAAGGGGTAGAGGATACTAGGATGACCTATGCCAGTGTGGACACAGTAAATGGGAGTCGATTTGAGTTCATCTTTGAAGCACACATTAAGCACATGGCAGGATTAATTTAATGAACAAGTTGGGATATTTAACTTGTACTGTGATATGCTGATATTCATATTTACGCACATGGAAAACTTAGATATTTTGTAATCACTAAAGGTCTTTTTTTCTACAAAGTTCCACATTTTGGTAAGTATTCTCCTGGGGATAGGTAGCACAGGAGCATCTTGTAGGCATATATGGGTTGCCACTGTAGCCACAAGCTAGCTACAGTAGGACAACAGCAGCATTAGAACAAAGTTGCTGCACAAAACTACTGCTAACTCACCTGTGTGCTTTGAGTGTCTGACAAATGACACAGCTTGCAAATTACAAACATAGGTGATAACCACCATCTGCTATCCCCAGTGGTATCCTCAGAAAGATACAACTGGGTTCATAAACAAACTTGGAAGTCCTGAAGGGCCTAGATATTGCAGGGGATTTGGTACTGTATATACCACATAGTGTGTGAATGCTTCTGACTTGTGCACTACTGCAGAACATGTAGTTTTAGTGGAGGTTGTCAACATATTGTTAGCTGAAAGTAATGTAGCAGAATGCTGAACAAGATGAATACCTGGGGGACCCAGAGGAAATACAACTACCATCAGGCTGTGCATGCCTATGCAGGTATATAGACAATGTCTGGTGGAACTTAAAGCATAACATTTGCAGATGTGGATGGATTTTCTCTGCAGGATGACAGGAATCTCATATCAGAAAGTTGTATGCATGAAGTAATATGATATACAAGTATGCACCACTGTAACTAGCAGTCTGTATATAACATAAGATGTGTGGCATGTATACCATGTGCATGGTACTTTGGAGAGGCCATCCATGTGCACAGATGTTAGACATCAACCACATTATTTATGAAGAACACAATCCACTTGGCCATTGCCATAATGAGACAAGCAACAGAGCTTATGCATCATGGAGGGGTGAGTCACAAGGTGTTGAGTTGTCAACAGTAGAGAATGTGTGCCTTATGCTTCCACCTGGCATGGGGTTGCATATATTAGCAATTGGTTGTTGCTGTGCAGATGTTTGCTGTTAAGCATGCTTGGCCATAATAGATGGATATTCACAGTGCAGCAGTTTGTTTGTTGTAGCATTTCACTCCAGACACTCCTTTACTGTGCTTTTACATTAGGAGGACTGGGATTATTCATCTAGTGGCAGTAGGTGTTTACCTGGTCTATCTGAGCTGGGAGGCACACAAAAGGGCTGTAAGTGTTTTTTATTTATTTATTTTTTGTCCTTCTCTTATTGCTTGCTGCTTCTTTAAGCAGTTAATTGCATTGCACTACATTGTATCTGTTAATTCTTAGACTGTTGTAGGTAGTTTGTGTGGTATTGTTACACTTGGGGTCCAAACCCCAGATATACTACATTAAGAAGGTGTTTTCTGCACCCTTCTGGCAGAAGTGTGCTGATCTAACCTGTCTAAGTTGGGGATTGCTGATGGAAGGCTTATTATGTGCTTTCCTGATTGGTAGCTAGTTTAAAATTTGTTTTTCTTAGGTTCATTTGGGGAGGCACAGTGGTTCAGCGTTTAATGCTGTTGCCTCACAGCAAGAGGTTCTCTGGTTCGATTCTCGGCTTGGTGCCTTCTGTGCAGAGTTTGCATGTTCTCCCTGCGTTTGCGTGGGTTTCCTCCAGGTACTCCAGTTTCCTCCCACATTCTGAAGACATGCATCTGGAGCATTTCTCCCCAGGCCTCCACTGAAAACAGGATCTGTGGAACCTAGTCGGACTTTCCCGGTCAACAAATGTTAAATAAATAAAAAAAAAAATAAAAATTCATAGGTTCATAGGTAGGTACTAGCCTATCAGCCCTGGGGCCTATACAAGCCCAGCCAAAAAGGTACCCTGGCTTTTGCCACCCAAGAATATTATTTTCCTGTGCCACTGTTGAGCAGAGCCATAGATGTGATCCCCGAGGTGAATTTCCTATTTCCCATCCAATCATCAAGATTTTTCTTGAAGAGTGCTAATGAGGAGCTTTGTTTGATATAGATAGGTAGTTTATTCCAGAGTATGGGAAGTCTCTGGGACAGGAATCTATCCCTCCGGCATGTTTTGTTTATTGTGGTGACATAGTTTAGGTCCCTAGAGCGTGTAGCTCGGAGGGATTGGGATTTCTTTAAGTGGAGCATGTCCAACAGCTCTGGGTTTGACATAGCTTTGTATGTTAGGCAGAGCTCATATCTGAGTAGGCGATATGCGACGGAGTACAGCTGGAGTTTTTTGAGACTGTCTGTGTAGGGCATCTGTTTGAGGCTGGTAATCCTCTTTGTGAGGTATTTCTGTGGCCTTTCCAGTTGTTGTAGATGTCTTGTGAGGTACATACCAAAAGGGGTGTTGCACTCTATAATGGGTCTAATGAGTGATGAGTAGAGGGGAACAATGACCTCTTTTTTTCTGGATGAGAAACCTTTTGTAATGAGGTGTGCCATGTAGAAGGATTTCCTGACTACTGTGGCAATGTGATTATCAAAGCAGAGACTACTGTCCACCTGTATCCCAAGGTCTTTTATCACACTTTCGGTGTTAAGTATACTACTGCCTATGTTGTAGTTCATGGGTACAGAGTTTTTACCAAAGGGGATGACAATACACATTTTGGCATTGAGCTTGAGGCCATGGCTTTGACACCAGGCATCTGTCTCAGTGAGGCCCTTTTGTAGGATGCCCACATCTGTGAACTTCGCTAGCCAAAGACCTTCTCTGTTAGCCTGTACTTCAGAGAAGTAGATACCAAACAGGAGAGGACCCAGGACTGAACCCTGTGGTACTCCACTTGTCACTGGTCTGAAGTTGGATTTGGGGTCTGCTACTTTCACAGTGTGGGTTCTGTCAGTGAGCCAGTTGGCAACCCATCTTGTGACATAGGGATTTATACCTAGTTTAGTGAGTTTATCTATAATTCCAGAGTGGGGGATGGTGTCGAAAGCCTTGGAAAGATCTAGATAGGCTGTGTGAACCACCTTACCCTTGTCTACAGCTTTGGTGACTGCTTCAAAGAAGTCTATCAGGTTTAGGAGACATGATCTGCCTTTTACAAACTCAAACTGGGTGGGGTCCAGAGCTTGGAGATTACCAATGTCTTTGTTTATAAGTTCCATGATGATATGTTCCATGGCCTTGCAGACCAGGCTCATCAGGCTAATGGGGGGGCAGTTCCCAGGGTCCGTGGTGGCTCCCCTCTTGTGGAGTGGGATAACTGTTGCTTTGTGCCATTCAGCAGGCACGAAGCCTGAGTACTTAGGTGGGGTGCCAGTTCATTCTGTAGTTCATGTAGAGCACAGCCTGGGATGTTGTCTGGTCCCATGGATGCTGTGTTTTTGGCTTTGGAGAGTGTGGTTTTTACCTGTGCAGCCGTGATTACAGGAACTTTGCATTCTTCCGGTATAGAGATGGGCTCTTTAGGGGGTGAGAGTGTGGGTAAAGTTAGCACTGAACCTATCTGCCAGGATGTTGGCAATATCAGTTGGGTCTGTATATTTAGTGCCATTGTGCTTTAACACAGGGCAGATCTGAGTGTTGCCATTGAGATTCTTGACATAGCTATAGAATGCTTTGTGGTTGTCTTTAGAATCTGTGGCAATTTTGTTTTCATAACTAGCTTTGCAGGATTTTATCAGGGATCGCAGCTTCTTACTGAGGCTGACCAGGGAGCTCCTCCACTTGTGGGATTTTACTCTCTTTTGCAACAGTTTCTTCCTTCTGTTGTACAGTTTATTTATAGCAGGGGACCGCCAGATTCGCTTCCTTTTTTTGGAGGATAGCATCTTGGTTCTGTTTGGGATAGCACGATCCATGCACTCATGTAAGTGCTTATAAAGTGCAATTGTGTAGGATTCAGTAGTCGTAACTGTATTGTCCATCTACATGGTGTCATGAAGTTTACCACTTCTGTCTTAAGAATCATGAAGTTGGCTTTGGAGACATTTTTTACCATGGTTTCCTTAATGGGGGGTGGGGGCATAATGTGGATATCTAGGGTAATTAGCTTATGGTCGGATCAGACCAATGAGGTGTTGACTTCAGATGTGGAACACCGGTCACTCATGTTGGTAATGACTAGATCTAGGATATTGTTGCCCCTGGTGAGGGTGTGTATAACTTGATCCAGGGCATTGGAGTTTATGAATTCCAGAAAGCATTGAGCGAAGGAGTTGGTACATGAGTAGTTTTCCCAGTTAATGGTAGGGTAGTTGAAATCACCCATTATTAGGGTGTTTGGTTGAACCCTAATATTTTCCAGTACATCAAGAAAAGAGGAGTGGGAATCCTGGGGCATGGTGGGTGATCTGTAGCAAGCTAGAATTTGGATTTCAGTTTTGCCCAGAGTTAGTTGCACTTGGATAACCTCTGCTGCATTATGCTGAGCAACTAGCCTGGAGGTGTGGATATCCTTAATGAATATGGACACACCTCTGCCTTTGGTGTTCCGGTCCAGGTTACATGGCCGAAAAGTGTTATATGAGTTATAGCCTGGTAGTGCAGGGGTGCTCTCTGGAGCCTTGAACCAGGTCTCAGCCACTGCACAAGTATCTATGTTCTCCATTTTAAGGAGAGCCTCGAGTGAGTGCATTTTGAGATTTAGACTTCTAGCATTGAGTAGCATTCCCCCTCAGTTTTTGCTTGCCTGTTCCTGTTATGGTGGTGAATTTATCATTTGAACCTTGTCTAAAAAAGGCACTATAGGGGTGGCAAGAACCTTAGCCAGTATCCGGAAACCCAGGGGTGACAGGTGCAGGCCATCTCTGGTAAAGCATCATGGTCTGTCGACCATGTCATCCCAGGCAGACAGATACTGGATCCCTTTAGAATGGCACCAGAAGCTTAGCCAATTGTTGAAGTCAATCATTTTGTCCTTGTACTGCGGCATCATTCTGGGTGATGGCAGAATGCTACTTAGGGCTAGGGTCATACCTGCCTGGGCTACAAGATCGGAGAGCTCTTCCATGTCTGCTTTCATGTAGTCCAGGGAGGTACGTCTCAGGTCATTCACACCAACATAGACAATGACAGAGTCATATTTGTACTTGTTGTGGGTGAGCTGAGTGCATGGGTATATGTGGCAGATCTGGCACAACAAGCAGGCAGCTACCTTCTTGTTTCTTGTGGTGGTGTGGGTGGGAGTGTGCCTTGCCTGACTATATGATATGACCTATAAGGTGGTGTGTGGTACATTGTTTTATTGTTATTGGCTGTGTGGTTGAGTGGCACTGAGCAGGCAGGCTATGTGTTTCATGTGGGGTGTTGGTTGGGTGGAGGTTGCTTACTGCTTTGCTGGTTGGAGGTCTCTGAACAGATTATTGATTATTGAATGTTGTGTTTCTGTGTGTTTTTTTCTGTGTGTGTGTTGGTTGGGTGGTGTGTAGTGGTATGTGTGATGATGATGAGAGTGTGGCAGTGCTCAGTCTTGAGCACTTTACCTCCAGTTTGGCTAGATAAGTGCATCTCTCACAGGTTGTAGTGTTGGGTGGTAGGAGGTGAGGGTTGTCTGTGTACATGAGGCAATTTTTACATTGCCCCAAGATGCCCAGATTCATCAGATAGACAGGAGAGAACACTGGGAGCTGATCCTTGGACATGCCTGAATAAAAAACTATTTTCCTCTAGATAAGTGAGGAAAGTGAGTACAAGAGCTGTTTTTCTCTAAGCAAGTGAGGAAACAAATTAGAGATCTTGTCAAGTCCTCCAAAGCTAGTAATGAAGTAGAAATAGCCTCCCTAGCTAAGAATAATCACAAGGCATTCCTTAACAATGTCCAAAATCTAAAAGGGAATACCTAGCTATGTGCTGAGGTGGTTGTGGATGGTGTGACGCCCCTGTACTGGCCCAGTAATCAAGGAGCCTCAATCCTTCCCACTGGCAAAAGCTAGGCGATGTACATACTGGAAGGATGACAAGTACACACAGTAAAGTGCAATTTCCCTTAAAAACACACAGAGATCACAGTCAGTCTGGGGCTGGTTTTTCCCTCTTTCTCCATATCCCCAATAAGACTCCCCACTGGCACAGCTATAGAGTTGAGATCTTAGCTGAGTATCCAAGCTAAGACCTCCAGCACCCTCTCTGCCTAACCAGTGCTTCGTGTCCCTTCCCAAGTAGCTGACACTCACTTTGAAAATTGATTTATATACAAACACACACACACCTGGGAAAGGCTGGCACAGGTTTACTAGCTATGCCCCCTTTTCACCAGACTATAAGGTAGTTTCCACTGCCACCAACTACTCTTATCAGCTACTTTAAGGCTCTTACAAAGGGTGTCTAATCCTACTGTGTAATGTTAGTATTATCCAAATAGTAGTCTGACCAAGACTTGCAAGGCTATTTTGGAGTGGCCTGAACAGTATCACCAAGTAAGTACTCTAAGAGCTTAAATGTGTCTCGCAGATATCAGCCACAAAGATAGGTTTAAATATATTTAATAATAAATAATAAAAGGACAAGACAATACTCAGTAAAATCAACACAGTAACTTCAGAGTTCAAAATCACAGGAACTATTTTAAAACAACATTGCAGGACAGTCTCAAATAAATACAGAAAACATCTAAACTAATCTTTACTATATTCCTATCTATATCTAAAATAGATACTATCCCCTAAATCTTACTAACAGCAAGGTAAGTGCAGATGATGATAATGATGAGTGGATGTTTCCAGGTCAAAGACAAAATATAAAATGCACAGTCTCTCTGAGAGAATTCTTAAATTAATATCACATTTTACTGCTGGGTTAGCTTGGATGATATCACTTTTTGTCACCTGACTTTAGTTCCCAGGCTAAAATAGAAACTAACAGAATTTAACATCTTTGTGTTAAAAGTACATATTTCTCAGATGTTTGCAGATCTTGGAAGTCGTAAAACAATAAAATGCCTTTACATTTGAAACTTAGTAACTATTTCTCTTTCATAACAATGCAAACACTTCTAGCTCTAGACATTGTGTCTGCTACTGAACTTAAACTGAGAGATAACATATTTTGTGTATGACCCAGCTATAAAGTAACTTAACCTCAACTATTAAGTTTTGCAGGTTAATCTTCTATGTTCCAGCAGGATACACTGTGGATGCATCTTAGCTCAGTACATAACATAAAGTTCTGTATAAATCATATCAGTATTCACAAATGACATTGAATTATTTACAAAATTCCTGATAGCTGGGCTGGCAATGTTTCCCTATATCACAACCACCCCTAAAAATACTCAAGCTAGTTTTTCAAGTGACCCTTGAGAAATGTTGCTTGAGAGGGTTGAGCGTACCTGGCAATACCTTACCCATTCCCTGTCTTGAGACCCCATCTGCATTGGTTTTGCTAACCCCACTGTAGTGCTGTACTGTCATATTGTATGCTTGCAACCCTAGGCTCCACCTTAGTCACTTGGCATTTTGCTGGCTGGCTCAGTGTAGCCACTTTAAGGGATTGTGGTCTGTAACTACAGTGAATTTCCTTCCATACAGATAAGGCTGAACTTTCTGCAGTGCCCACACTGTGGGAAGGCATTCAATTTTGACAGCTGCATAGCATTCCTCCCTTGGTTGGACCCTATGACTGAGATATACCACTCGGTGCCCTTCTCCCTCTGAGGAAACCTGGCTAAGTACAGCCCCCACCCCATGGTTTGAGGCACCCACCTGCACAACACATTCTTTGCTGTAGTCTGGACTGGCTAACACAGGGGGTCCTCCCAAAGCTCCTTTAGGTTTCTGGAATTCCTGCTCACATGCTTGGGTCTGCATTACCTTATCTAGCCTGTTTTTCCTTGTCAGTTCTGTGAGGGGAGCAGCTAAGGTACTATAATTGGGGACAAACTTTCTGCAGTACCCTGCTGTCCCTAGGAATGCCCTCACCTGCTTTTTGTTAACAGGGCCAGGCCATGGCTAAATGGCTTCCACTTTGGCAGGTTCCGGCCTGATCTTACCACTTCCCACTCTATGTCCCAGGTAGCAGACCTCTGCCATACCCATACCTCACAACCATACCGAATTCCTCTGTATTTACTGGCTTTGAGGTCGATATCAAGGGGTTCCACGAATTCCCGAATGGCCTCTTTATTTTCCGAATTTCCCAGGCTGTTCAAATTTTGCTGATGTCATCATGTGCAAGGCGCTTGTGATGACAGCATCATGAGTAGACTGTCAGCCTGTAGGAATTCATCTGAGGGCTGGAGGGGTGTGTCTTTGTTTATTTTACATACAGCGATGTGTTGAGTCCAGTGGCAGTCCCTGTTGCAGTAAGCTATGGATTCAGTCTTCAAGTTCTTCTTCATCATACCATTATTATGGCTGGATTACTGTTGGATGTAGGACGTTATGGTTCACTCGCTGTAACTTTTAAGAATGCTGTAGAGGAATCTGTGTGGTAGAGGCTCAAAAGAAGGAGTCGAGTTCAGGTAACGACTGCTGCTGCAGACAAAGCAAAGGGGTAGGGGGTTGCACTGTGGTTTTTTTCTAGTATGTGTTGAAATAGGAGCAGTTTTAGTTGGATACCCTAATAGATTTAGTGTCATGCAGTTGTCCGATATATGAGAACAGCTTTAGCTGAATGTTGTGTTCAGACTGCAGTTGTCTGGTATATGAGAACAGCTTTAGCTGAATGTTGTGTTCCGAGTGATACCTGCATAGACCTCATTTTACACCAAAAAAGGTTCATGCATCCTCTTGTGGTCAGCCAGTCCTTTGGCCCTGGTTACTAGTATATATTATTGTGTGCAGTGCATTCAAGTAGTATGTATTTCATTAATTTTGGTCACTAGTCTTATGGGTAGCACTGTTTCTGCCATGATAAATAGCTGATGTTAAACGTTGAGTCATTGTTTATATGAACCCACCACGGATCATGGACACTTGTTGGTTTGCTGTACTGGAACCTGGATGTCCAGTGTACGTGCAGATTCATGCACCTGTCAACTTGTTACTGCCAGGTAGTAGTAGTAGACTGTTTCTGAATGTGTGCATGTGCGAGCTTTCAAGATGTTTTTGTTGGGGTCGTGGTTTTCTTTTATTAGTAATGGAGATATGAAATGTGTTAACTAAGCAGGAATTCAATGGCTCATATGTCAACCCTTACATTTTCATGACATACAGGAGACTGAGGTAATTTTTAAAGGAAATAAAACAGTACTGATGAAAAACTGTTATGGAGTCGAGAGGGAAATGGTTATCTTTTGAAAAGTCGTTGCCAAAAGTAATGTACAAATATTGTATTTTGTGTGTTTAATTTTATTAAAGATTTGTGTGCATGAAGTTGCGTTTTGTCATTTTATGGCTAATGCTTTTTCTTTGTGCTACAAGTTTTAAATTTTCTTTTGTGTTGTGTTCTTGGGACTCGAATGTATTTGACTTTTTTTAAGCAGTACTACTTGCTTGATGACAGTGAATTTGTTGGTTTTATGTAACTTGTGGTTTCTTTGTGGGTATAACAAAGTTGAACTAGGTAAAGGCACAAACCGACAGGAAGTATAATCATAGATTAAGTAGGGGTTCAGCAGTGTGAAGACTGGCTAAAAGGTCTGTGCAAAAGTACACAAGCTTACATGGTAACAAGGCTGGTAGCACAGATCATACCTCTCAACTCTACAGATTTTTACAGAATGTCCAGATTTTTGCCTCCTATATTGGTCCATTTTTCATAAGTGTGTGGTTTTCTGGCAAATTAGTAGCAAACCATTAAAGATAAAGTTAGAAAATAATGATAGACATTTGAGTTTCAGATTTCATACCCTTCAAAAAATCATGTTAATGCAAAACCTGTTATTCTATCAACTCTCTAAGTTTTGTAAGAGCAGTATTTAAAAATGGTCCCTATTTTTGGGCCTTTGTCCCACTTTTGTTTATGGCTTTGTCCAGATTTCTTGCTGTAAGAGGTTAAGAGGTATGAGTAGAACCCACATCCTTCTGCATCAAAAGCAAGTATTCCACCTGTTGTGCTATTAACAACACAAAACAATTTGGCATAAACAGCACTGCTTAGACCAAGTGTGTTAGTAGCACTACAGGTAGAATACTTGCTTTTGATGCAGAAGGCTGTGGGTTCAATTCCCACAGTATGCAGGTGGATTGCTGATACTGTACCTTGTTGTACTTTTATAGGGTGTGGAATCGGTGGATGCTGCAGTCCTGAGAATGTTCTCTTTGGCAGAGATACCTAGTAACTATGAACCTATCAGTTTGCCATCCATTCCCTGTTGCAATATTACTACCCTATCATTTTTTTAATGTAACATAGGCAATTTGTTCCTCAAGGGCAACAGACATTTTATTTGTAGATGAAACAATGAAATATTAAGTTGTTTGCTAGCAGCAGCCTCTTCATTAGTTACAGATCTTGCAGATCTCTTTAAAGTGGAATTATTTAGATCACTCTTACTTCTGCAGAGATTGTGCGTATTTACTGATACTGGTAGACTGTAGAAGTTTGAGTAGATTTTTATGATGGAAATGTTCTGAATTGGAAGGTTTTGTCATTATTGGTTCATGCATTTTGTTTCTTTGCTTACTGGAAAAAATTTCAAAACAATACATTTAAAAACATGCTCTAACAAGTGTGCTGTATTAGACAAGGAATGTAATTTAATACAATCAGGAAGGTGTATCAAAAAACACATGTATGTTTCATGTGCAAGAGGCCTATGATTAGAAAACAGCCCAAAGGTAATCTTTATCTGCCACTGTCCAGATGTATTTTCTTTGAATGTGGGTTTGAATGCTGTTTTAATGAATGTGAGTTTCAAGGGCAGAGAAGTTTTAATGCTAAGTCTATTTTCATTGTGAGACTGTACGGCTTTGGCAGATGTCTATTAAGTGTTTGTGCTATAAAATAAAAGTTTTAAATGAAATCCAAATAATCATCGTAGAAGTAAAACAACATGCACATTAGTTTTTATGGTTAATGGGGAGAAATAGCCAAGTAATGGAACATTGGATGGCAGCAGGGGGAGGGCTGTGTATGGGCTGCCCCATTCGAGTATGATTTTTTGAGGGGGAAGGTTGGCAAACTCAGACAGCCCCAGGTGGCAGAAACTCAAGCTATGCCACTGATCAGTAGGCCATGGAGAATGACTTTTGGAGGTCCTAGCAAACTATAATCTTTTGCTAAGATTAGAATATTGCCCTACTTTTACCACAAAACCAACATACTGCAAGTCACCAAAAACAAAATCCTAAGTTTCATCTTCTCCCTTCCCAGTGAACATCATTGCTACACATTTAAAAAAATGGCTACCATTTACTACAGGGTCTGGGTCTGGGACTCTGAGGCCATATTTTGGTTGTCTGTTGTTCAGTTTGTGCTTGAAAGTTGGTACCCCACAATTTCATTGAAGTGGGCAGGGTTACACAAGTATGTATGCAAACTTTATGTTAATCAGCATACAAATTTGTACCTGTTTTCGTGGGCCTTTATCCAGATTTGTGATATTTCCAGGTTGAGAGGTATGGCCATACCCACCTGACATTTGCTGGACTTAATGGTCAACCCTGCCCTGTGTAGTCTGCCCATCTCCCTGACATGCTGAAGGTGCTCTTGCCAGGAATGGCTGTAGATGGCAGTATCATCTAGGCAAGCAAGGGCAAACCCTCCTGCTTCTACTAGGATATGGTCTATCAGCCTCTGGAAAGTTGCTGGGGCATTTTTCATGCCAAAGGGCATCTTTATGAACTCATACAAGCCAAAAGTAGTCACAAAGGCTGAGCTCTCTCTAGCACAGGGAGTCAAGGGCACCTGCCAGTACCCCTTGGTAAGATCAATAGTGGTAAGATACTTATCCACACCCAGCTGCTTTAGGACTTCATCTGTTCTAGGCATTGGAGTAAGCGCCTGGTTCTGTGTGACTATTTCATTTCCTGTAGTCCACACAGAACCTGGTACTGCCATCCTTCTTTGGTACCAGCACCACTGGAGAGGCCCAGGGATGGCTGGACTCATGAATTACCCCCTAGTTCCAACATTTCCTGTATCTCTTCCCACAGAATCTGATTGACTCTCTCAGGCACTCTGTAAGCGGCTTGCTAATAGGCCTTTTGGGTCCTGCATCCACATGGTGCTGCACGAGGTGGGCGCACCCTGGTTGCCCAGGGAACATGCCCCCAAACTCCTGTAACAATGCTCAGATTTCTCAAACCTGGGTAGGGGATAGCTGCTTGGGACATTGCTAGCCCTTCCACTGAGGTATCAGTCCAAGCCTCACTGAGGGGATCAGTCAACAGATCCCCCTCAGACTCCTCCTGCCATCCATTGCAAATATTCAGCACAAGGGCCTCCCTATCATGGCAAGGTTTCATCATGTTAACATGGTACAATTTGTGCCCCTGCCTCCTGCCTAGCAGTTCTACCATGTAGTTAACATCACTGACCTTTCTTACTAACTTGTAGGGTCCCTCCCAGGCTGTTCGCAGCTTGTTGTATCTGACAGGAATGAGAACCATTACCTGCTGCCCTACAGCATAATCTCTAGCTCAAGCATTCCTGTCATACCAGACCTTCTTCTGCTGTTAGGCTCCTGCCAGGTTCTCCTGGGCCAAACCCATGAGTTCCCTGAGCCTTGTCCTGAGGTTTAGGACATATGCCACGACAGACTCCTTGTGGGATTCAAACTCACCCTCCCACTCATCATGAATCAAATCTAGAGGTCCCCTCACCCTATGCCCATACAGCCCCCAGCCACCTAAACCAAACCGGTTTTGGCCAAATAGCGTTCTTCAGTGAAATGCTATAAGGAATAAACTCCACAACACACTCTTATAAATCCCAAGTACCAGCACCTAAAAATTACCCTATTGGATAGTGCTTAATACATTAGTAATGTTCATTCAAACCTGGGGAGAACAAATCTCCCAATTTAATTATCCATTTTCTCTCCTTCATATTAAGTATGGAATGCCAATTAGATTTATTGCTACAATCACCCATGATATAATCAATAATCATAAATCTAAAGTTCGCGTTGGTATGTTTGGAAGTGTTTAAACAATGCGTTGGCCTACCTTTTATTTTTGATGTCACTCATGTGTTCCCCTCTTCTGAGTCTAAGGGGTCGTGAAGTCTGCTCTATGTAAAAGGCAGAACATGAACAAGTGGCCATATAAATAACCCAACATGTGCTACAATTGGCAAAAAAATATATATATTGTAAACATTCAGTGTGTTTTTGCTGGTGAACTTTTGTCTTAAAAACCCTGTGGCAATGTGACCAGTGTCCAAATGCCATGTAACCCCTCAATATATCACCCATATGCGTCCTTTGAATATAAGACTCCCTGTTGTATATAATACCTTTATAATGGGAAAAATGTGATCCCAATGTATGACCCCTTCGAAACGAAAAATAACATCTGTCACCAAAACATCCCGAGAGTATGTCCTCCCCCATCAAAATATTCTAATGTCTGTTTATAATCTGCATGAAGACCCTAGTGTTTCTGCCAAAAGTAGTCACAAATCTGATCTGAGATTTGTTCTCAGAGAATCTCCTGTGATATTCTAATAATTTGGATTTATCTTGACCCCATGGCCCAATTGCATGGCCCAGTGATGTTCCCTACTGGGTAACCTCTATCACAGAACTGAGAGATAAGGTCCTGTTTATATTGGTTATAGACCTGGGTGTCAGAACAGATCCTACGGACTCAGAGGAATTGAGATTTAGGAATATTATGAATTACATGTTGTGGATGAAAACTGCTAGCATGGAGGAGTGGATTATACTGGGGATACTTCCTATAAATTTGAGTTTCCAAAGTATTGTCAGACTTCCAACTGACGAACATACAAAAAGGTTGTCTGAGTTTTACTATAACTGAGTTTAAACTCAATACCCCATTTGTTTTCATTAAGGTAAGCTACAAACTCCTCCAAATAGGTAGCATCTGACTTTCACACAAGCCAGCAATCATTGGGGTAACGCCTTCAGATGCCCATTTCATTAATATACAGATTGTGGCTAAAATTGTAAATCAGTTCCTCCTCCAAATATGCCATGAAGAGATCTGCAAATATGGGTGCAAAAGATGCACCCATAGCTGTTTCCTGCACTTGCCAAAAACATTGGTCCTGGAAGTAGAACACTTTCTTTGTCAACACGTGTTCCGCCAGGCAAACCAAAAAGGTATTAAAGCCTGGTCTATATAGTTCAGATACTTCCAGCTAATGTTGTGGGGCCATCAACCCAGC
This sequence comes from Protopterus annectens, assembly GCF_019279795.1. Taxonomy (NCBI): domain Eukaryota; kingdom Metazoa; phylum Chordata; order Ceratodontiformes; family Protopteridae; genus Protopterus; species Protopterus annectens. The sequence goes on from NC_056725.1 coordinate 1,391,560,229, forward strand.
CCAATGTGGAATATTAGTGTACAGAGATGTAACATCCAGGGTACATAAAAGCCAATCAGCTTCCAACTGTGAATCAGATATAATCCTCCAAAATTGTGTAGTATCCTGGATGCATGACCCAACATGGGCCAATAATGGTTTTAAATGATAAGTCAGATATTCAGAAAGAGGTTCGGTATGGGAACCATTCCCTGATACAATAGGTCGACCAGGTGGGCTAACCGGATCCTTGTGTATCTTTGGTAAAAGATAAAGATATTGTTTCTTAGGTTCCTGGACCATGGGTTGTATAAGGTCTGAGTTTGTAATAATGCCCTCTTCCTTAGCTTCAGCTAGAAAGGCATCAATAGCAAATTTAAACCCCTTAGTGGGAATAGGAATAGAGATACCCCTGGTCATACCTCCAGGAAAGAATCTTCTTCCAACATGGATGTGGATGCATATCACACAGCTGAGCTACCAGATCCAAAGAGAAGCAATCTGGCACACTCTTTAGGGTCAGGATCCGGAGAGGGGGGAGGAAACACAAATCCTGTAAGCAGTCTGGAGGGACTACTCAAGTTGATGATGCAACAATAGCACCTTGTATGAATGTACATAACATATCTTCAGTGGTCCTGTCAGAGATGGAAATAAATGTTTTGAATAAAGGTCTATATTTTGTGCTAGGCTTTTTTGTCCCTGAACATTCTTTTGCCAAAGATGTCATTGAATTTTGTAGATTGATGAATCTTAGGTTAGTTTTTGATGAGAGTTTTGCCAGTACATCTAGGGGCTTTAGATTTCACAGATCTACTTTTATGCCTCCTGTGTCAGACTGTTTCTATTTTCCTAAACAATGTTCTCAAAGATCTCCATTATAACAATTGTAATGATTTCACTCTCTCTAATAATTTAACCCAAGAGGAGATGCAGTGTATTGAAAGATTAAGGAACAATAGAAATATTATTTCACAAGCAGATAAAGGATGGACAGTTGTGGTTCAAAACTGGACAGCCTATCAGGAGGAGGCCTTTAAACAGCTCAAGGATGGAAGGTACTACATGGTGATGCCACTGGATCCCACTAAGGGGTTTAAATTTGCTATTGTTGCCTTTCTAGCTGAAGTTAAGGAAGAGGGCATCATTACCAACTCAGACCTTATATAACTCACGGTCCAGGAACCTAAGAAACAATATCTTTATCTTTTACCAAAGATACATAAGGATGATCTATTGTTTCAGGGAATGGTTCCCTTACTGAACCTCTTTCTGAATATCTGACTTATCATTTGAAACCATTACTGGCCCATGTTAGGTCATGAATCCAGGATACTACACAATTTGAGGATTATATCTGATTCACAGTTGGAAGCTGATTGACTTTTATGTACTGTCAAAGGAAAAAACTTCAAAGACCAATACACGTAAGGTTCAGTTAAGGTATATTTATTTATTTGCCGCAAGGAGACAAAAAACATGCAAATACAAGGATTTCTCTAACTACTAACAGGAAGTATGCTCATTCTTATACTATTTTACAAGACGTGGCCTTCTATGGCTGACGTAATCAAACACAACTTTCAGTATTGTTCTACAGCAGATGTTACTCTGATTTTCTGCTGACATGACTAGATTTGTGAGAAACTTTTGAGAAAAACAACCTGGCCTTGGTGGGCACTAATTAGTTTACAAGCTACCATTGTACAGTGTTACATTTCAAGGTACTCTTCTAATTCAGATACAAGCAAATGCTGATTGCAGTTCACATTTTCAAACATGCTTTGTCCTAATTATCTATGGCTTCTACAGCTGTGTATTTTCTCACAGCACAAATGGAACTTCTTGTCTACGCTTCATACAAGTAGTATTGTTCTATTCATTATTTTCCTAACATAAGCAGGAATCATCTGCTTCTCAGTAAATTTCCAAGGCACAAGCAAGATTTTAGTTAACAATACAAGGTCAGAAAGCATCTGCAGTTTGTACAGATTTATGCAGTATGAAATAGAATAAATGTGTTAACCCTTTTCAAGCTCTAAATGCACTAAGCATATTACTAATACACACATTAATACATATTTTTCTGACATTTCCCCCCTTTTAATACTTTTATTCTACTTTCAAAATAAGCATAAACAGCTTGTTTTCTTCTCCTAACCTCTTCCACTCAGGATTTGCAGTTGGAGTCATTCAGTTTAAACTTATGAAAGCATTTTCAATCCTTTAACAGTTCTTCAAACTCAGTACTTTGATATAAGGTTTCAGAAACTGACATGTCTATAAAATCTTTAATCAGTCTTTTCATGCAGGGGATGCCACAACAAACACATATTCCCAGTAGGAGCATTCCTACACAAATGGCAATCAGGATGTTCATTAGGATGGTACCCCATCCACCAAACCATTTCTGGAAAAAGTCCGTCAGTGGGTTTGGGCCTGGTTTGGTCATGGCCGACACTTGCTGAATTACCTCAAGATGATTGTCTATCTCATGTTTATGGTCAGGAATATACAAACAGCATTCTTCTTGGATTAAAGCACAAGTACCACTTCTCACCGCTAGGGTGAAGTCGAGAGCCATGCGGTTCTGAAGCACTACAGTTCTCATAGCATTCAATTCATCCGTCACCAACTTGAGAGTGGAAAAAGTTGCATTTCTCATTACTTTGAGAAGTTTCGACAGTTTTCTCAGCTCCCAGATCAATTTCACTGCTCCATATGCTGGTGATATGCCTGCCCACGATATAACGCTATCACTGAAGTCCATATGTGTCAGTCCTTTGCCTATGGAATGATGGTCTTTCCAACATGCATCGATTTGCCCCACTGGATTTACAGGTTTCTTGACAACCTCTCAGATATTTCAAATTTTTCCTCGAGGCAAAACTGCAGTGTGTTGTATGGCCGGAACCAGGTAACCCAAAAATAAACTGCCGGATCAATTCTCAGGTAACCATTTGTATGCCTTTCTGCCACACACAAAATAACAATCCTCTGCTTTAGTAGTAACCTTGCTATGAATATACACTCGCCCTGCATGAAACATTTTTCTATCTATTATAGACAGTTGTTTGTAAAGAACATGTTTTACTTCAAGTGTTTTATGCATCAATCCAAGAAATGAATCATAGTTTGTATTACAATAAAGATCTACATTGTTACCTTTAGTGTAACATTTATAAGGAACAGTCACATTGCAATTGCTCCAACCCACCTGAACAGTATAATTTTTATAAAAACACACAGTTCCATTTGTGGAACAGACAAGTGCAATGCTATTTTATCTTGTGATGTAATGATTGAGGTATCATAAATCAAGTTCTCCCAGGTCTCATTGACCCCTAGGGGGACTGTAGTCATTAATAACCCCCCTTATGCTGTCGGCAAAGCTGTGCAAATCCAGCAATTCGAAACATTGAAAGTCTCAGCATATACATATTTAATTGCCTGGTAAGTGTTAAAGTTTGGATGCCAGTCGATGAGTAATGCTTCACGTTTATTCAGTTCAGTCTGTGTGGCTGGGAAAAGGAAAGGCCACAACAAAAAGATTATTGTCACTAGTACAGTTAACAGGATGATTATGCAATACTTCTGAGGAAAGGGTTGTTCTGCATTCCTGTTTCTTCTGGACTCTATCATTTTTACTCTTGGCATGTGACAAGATTTTTGTCCAGTTCAAAGTTCTTTACTAATTTACAGTGTGTCAGGTGGATCCAGGAGGCACATTTGGCTATCTTGACTGCAGTGGGTGTCGACAGAAGCACTTGATATGGACCTTCCCACATTGGTGAAGCCCAATTATTTCTCTTTACTGTCTTCACCCAAATCCAAGTTCCAGGGGACACTGCCACCTCTGACGGTCTGGTTCGTTCTTTATCTGAAACAGAATTTGACTGCAACAAATGTTTAGAATTTAACAAGTTTTGCATGTACTCAGCTAGTGTACTGTCAGCTTCCTGGTCTGCGGGCATGAGAGATTTCCACTGAGGTATATAATAAGCCCTTCCAAATAATTTTTCAAAAGGAGTCTATCCTTTTGCATTCAGAACAGTTCTCATGCTCAACAGTGCCAGGGGCAGACAATACACCCAATTTCTCTGCGTTTCTACTATTAACTCCCTTAGCTTATTCTTTAAAATCCCATTATGCCTCCCTACTAGCCCTGCAGATTGTGGGTGATAATCACAATGATTTTTTAAAGAAATACCAAAATGTTTATTTAACTGTTGTATGGTCTGGTTTACGAAGTGTGTGCCGTTGTCACTGTAGATCCTTTCCGGAATGCCGAATCTAGGGATGGTTTCTTTAAGAAGAACTTTGGCCACGGTTGCTGCGTCTGGATTTTTAGTCGGAAAGGCTTCCACCCATCTGGAAAACATATCTACAATGACAAGACAATACTTCTTATTTTCACATTTATTCAACTCTATGAAATCCATACTGATAGTATGAAACGGATACGGTGGGGAATGGAAACTCCCATGCTTGGGCTTTAATGCCCCTTGTGCATGATGTTTATTACAAACATGGCACATCGAACAGAATTTTTTAGTGTAATTTAAGAATCCATATGTCGTGAACACTTGGTTCACCAGCTGTACCATCCCCCCTGTTGAGACATGGCACTGCCCATGGCTCAACAAAGCTGCATATCTAAGCAAATTAGACGGCAATATCGGTTTCCCTTCTTTAGAGATGTACAGCCCCTTTTCGAGAATTGCTCCTCGTTTTACCCATCTTTGTTTTTCAGCTTGTGTAGTAAGTGTCTGCATTGTCTTTAACATTTCTAAGTCTAAAATCTCAGAGGGTTGTAATTCCTCATTCAAAAGAAATACTTCTGAAGCTGCCTGCTTTGAAGCTGTATCAGCTCTCGCATTACCTTTTGAAATCCTGTCCTGTTGCTTGGTATGAGGTGTGCATTTACAAATAGCTACTTTCTGAGGTAGCTGAATAGATTCTAAAAGACCTAAAATAAACTGTGCATGATTGATTGGTTTGCCAGTAGATGTTATCATTCCTCGATTTTTCCACTGTTGCGCAAAAACATGTACAGCAGAAAAAGCATACTAGCTGTCAGTAAAAATATTCACACATTTACCCTTTGCTAAGGTACATGCCCCTGTCAAGGCAATCAATTCTGTTGCCTGTGCAGATCAATTGTGTGGTAAAGATTTTGCTTCTATAATCTCAATATCAGAAACTACTGCATATCCTACTAGGTTCTGTCCTGCAGGACCCCTTTTGCATGAGCCATCCACGTAGTATGTCACCTCGGCATCATCCAAGGGAACATCCGTAAGGTCTTTTCTAGGCAGTGTCTTTTGCTCAATCACCTGCGGGCAGCTGTGTGGTGTGCCATCTGCAGAGGTTGGGAGCAAGGTAGAAGGGTTCAAAGTCGTACATCATTCAATTGTCATATGAGGTTGGCTCAACAATTTAGTCATACAGGAAAGATGCCTAGCAGGGGAAAGATATGCTACATTCTCTTGCAGTAAAATAATCGCGACTGCATGAGGCACTCTCAATGTGAGAGGATGGAACAAAACTACTGAGGCCGAAGCCTGTACTGCCATTGCAGCTGCAACTACTGCTTGTACACAGTGAGGTAAAGACCATGCCACTGGGTCCAGTTGTGATGAATAATAAGCAATAGAGCGTTGCTTGTCCCCATGCTGCTGTGTTAACTCTGATGTCATATAACCTTGCTTACAATCTACAGTTTGGAAAAAACGTTTATGATAGTTTAGTAATCCCAAAACTAATGAGGACACTATTAACTGTTTCAGTTTGCAGAAAGCAGATTCTGCTTCTGGTGTCCATTGTAACAAATCCTGTGCTGCCATAGGCTTTTTATATATCAGGTCAGTCAGTGGTGCAGATTCCAAGGCATAGTTTGGAATCCAACTCCGACAAAAATTAGTTGTACCCAGGAAGGACATCATTTCCTTCTTGGTAGTGGGTTTTGGTGCTTGCAAAATCGCTACTTTTCTGTCCTCATCTAATATCCTACCCTCCTTGGATATTACATATCTTAGGTATTTAACTTGTTTTTTCCAAAGCTGCAGTTTATTTTTGTTTACTTTATGTCCTTCAGTGGCTAAAAATTGTAATAGCGCTATGGTGTCTTCTTTAAAATCTTGCTGGGTGGGGGACGCCAGCAGGATATCGTCAACATAAAGCAAAATCTGACTACCTCTTGGTGGGATAAATCCCGCCAAGTTGCTTGCCATTTCTTGTGAGAATATTGTTGGACTTTCACAAAACCCCTGTGGTAGTCGCATATACGTATACCTTTTTCCCTGAAATGTGAATGCAAACCAATACTGGCTGTCAGGGTGTATCGGTATTGAGAAGAACGCATTACTGATATCTACCACAGAAAAATATTTCTGTTGAGGTTTTAAATCATTCAACAGGGTGTGTGGGTCTGGCACCGTAGGTGCCCTTGGTATTACTGCGTCATTTACAGCTTGTAAATCTTGGACCATACGCCACTCTCCATTCGCTTTCTTAACAGGAAATAAGGGTGTGTTACATGGTGAATCAGGAGATTCCACCAGCACCCCTTCCTTAAGTAAAGCTGCTATAATGGGTTTGATTCCTACCTCTGCATCTTTTCTTAAGGGATACTGTCTTTTTGTGGTCTAAATGCTGACTTTGGCATAATAGTAACTGGTCCCGCTGTACGAATAAGTCCTACATCTGATTTTCCTGTTGACCAGAGAATTTCTGGTATATTCTGTAAGGCATTCTCTTCCTCCTTCAATAGGAGTGCTAATCAGCTGTCCTTGCTAGACTGCAAGTGTACAGCTGGGTGGGTCTGAGTTATCCAATTCAGCTTCTGCATTTGTATTCCCTGTTCTGACAGTTCTGTCTCTGTTTTTCCCATCTCGTGACTTTTCCTCCTAAGTCTACCCATTTTACATTCTTGGCCTTAGTTAAGCTAACGTGTGGTAATCGATTAGATTTATAGAGTGCAAAGAACTCCTGGGGCAATGAACAGCTGGCTACACTGTTCCCTTCTGTTTCCCAGTACAGATAACGTAATATCAATCTGTTTGCACGATTTCTAAACAATTCTTGCTCATATTCCTTATCAGGTCCTGGTGTGTTACAATAATACAGAGTACAGTGCAACAAATGCTGTTTATCAATGTCAAGGGAGGGAAACTTGCTGATGGCTACGTTCATCAATTCTTCGGTCACTGCCCCTGGACCAGTCGTAACCAAGTCCTGGCTGTACCAATAAAACATTTTACCCTCCATTTGCACTGCTAAGGTATCAATTTGTTGCTGAACTTCCATACCCTGCATAGCCGGAACTACTGCTATACCAAATAGCTGCATAAGGTCTCTGCCCAAGAGGTTTACTGGGCATTTTGCAGAAACAACAATTTTGCTTTTCTGGGTCAATCCTGAAACAGGATCAGTTATCACAATATTATGGGAGAAGGGCTCCCGATACAGCTGTCCATTAGCTGCTTTCACTAATATGTAATCAGGTGACTCTGAGTTCTCTGGCAGTTTGGAGGGATGTATCAGGGTCCGTGATGCCCCTGAGTCACACAAGAATCTGACTTCCCTCCCTTCTACCAGGAGTGTAACTTCTGGTTTCGTGTCTGCTAAATAGAGCTCTAAGGTCAATAAAGCCAAATCTAATATTTCATTTTCTTCACTATCCATGACTTCCTGCACTTCTCTACTCCCTCTATCACATTCTCATTTGTCCTTTCTCTGCTATCCTCTTCTAGTGATTCCTGACTATCATATAGTCAGTCCTCACCCTCCTTATCTTCCATGGTTGCTTTCTTGTTTTTCTTGTTTTTCTTGCAATCCCTTGCCAAGTGTCCCTTCTTACCGCATTTAAAACATTCACCCCTTTTCTTTCGCCCTTCAAAGTCTTCTGATCACTGATCAGATTGTTTGTTTCCCTGGGCATTTCTCTTGCCCTTTTTCCCAGACTGTACTACATAAACTTCTGCTCCATCTTCTACAGAAAATACTTGGGCTTTCTTTTTCTTTTTGCTATTAAAATGCCTTTTGGCATGCCTAGCATATTCAAGTAATGACTGTAACCTGCTTGTACGATCTACCATGTGCTTTGTAATAAAGCTGCTTATGGGTGCAATACTGCCTTTCAAAAATGCATTCTTTAACTGCTGCTCATATGGGGAATCATGTGTCTGATCTTCAGGAACCTGCATTCCACAATGGTTATTAAAATATTCTAATAGTCTGGCATAATATCTGTCAATAGCTTCACCTTCCTGTTGGATGCATTGATTAATGCAAGTCCAGTCTGCCCTAGGCTTCCATTTCTCAGAGATGCAGTCTGTAAGACCTTTCACTCTGTTGTCTAATTCTGCGCTGCTATGTGGGAGGGGCCTGAGCGCAGCATCACAGGGATTCCAGTCGCCACTAATCATGTGCCAATCTGGTCCCACAATTTGTCTGACTACTTTTTCTACCTCTTCTCCGTTTAAATTATAACTTAGCCTCATTCCTTGCAAATCTTCTAAGAACTTTCTAAAATTAACTTTTGGATGGGGAATTCCCTCAGTGGCTTTCCAGATGTCTTCCGGAGTCCAGGGTCTATACACTAGAATAGTTGGGTCCTGACCTTCTTGCCCTGCCTGAGGATTAGGCAGTTCTATAAGTGGGCATATTTCTTCTTCACTCATAAATCGTGAATTTCTACCCATTTGATATAACTCAATGTCCCCTTTTGACTTTCCTGCCCGTGTTTGAGACCTGGTCTCGACGGGATCTCTAATAAATGGTTTCACTTTTGTAGTGTCTCTACTTACAGTGACAGCAGGATATTGCAGGGGTGGACTAACTTGTTCACTTGCCTCGTATTCTGGTAAGGGAGGCAGAGGGGCTGACGCTATTACTAAGTTATTGTCCTCCTTATCTAAAAACATTGCTTTTGAATTATTACTCTTTTGTTCCCTTTGGTTTACTTCCTCAATCCACCTGTGTGCCTGAGGAATTCCTAATTGACGTTGCTTTTTTACCCCACCTCTAGAATCAGTTTTAAGCTGTTTGACAAGTTTGACAAGTGAGGCTTTTTCTAATTTACCATCAAATTCATACTTATTAACCCTTTTTGAGTAGTATTTAATATTATCAGCACGCTGTGACTGCATGTATTTCGCGTCTTCGGTTAACGGTGGATTTTGAGATCTTTTTGTACAATTATTACCCATTTTGTTCTACCCTTTTAATCGTTATGTAACTCCTTATTTTTAACGTGGTACCACGGATTTTGTTAGTCTCTTCAGAATGACTGCTTACCTGCTCTGTTTCCCTGATCTATGACAAGACAGTAATCTTTTTGTCCCTGACTTATATAAACAAAGTCTTAACAAAATAAATACAAATCTAGTCCCTGATCTAAAACAGAAAAAAAGTAGATTCACCTTAACTGAGCCTTCATGATTGATCACCTGGTTCGAGTAAACCCGTCCTTCAGTTGCAGATCAGAAAGTGGCTGGCCTCTTTTGTACGACAATTCAGTTGGAGGGCTTTTCAACTAAGAAGCACTGATGTGGTTTCTTCCCCGTACGGTTTCAAGACACCTGGCCTGTCTGATCCGAGGCGAAGTGAGGATTTCCGGTCCAAAGGACCAATCTGTCAAAGGAAAAAACTTCAAAGACCAATACACGTAAGGTTCAGTTAAGGTATGTTTATTTACTTGCTGCAAGGAGACAAAAACATGCAAATACAAGGATTTGTCTAACTACTAACAGGAAGTATGCTCATTCTTATACTATTTTACAAGACATGGCCTTCTATGGCTGACTTAATCAAACACAACTTTCAATATTGTTCTACAGCAGATGTTACTCAGATTTTCTGCTGACATGACTAGATTTGTGAAAAACTTTTGAGAAAAACAACCTGGCCTTGGTGGGCACTAATTAGTTTACAAGCTTCCATTGTACAGTGTTACATTTCAAGGTACTCTTCTAATTCAGATACAAGCAAATGCTGATTGCAGTTCACATTTTCAAACAGGCTTTGTCCTAATTATCTATGGCTTCTACAGCTGTGTATTTTCTCACAGCACAAACGGAACTTCTTGTCTAAGCTTCATACAAGTAGTATTGTTATATTCATTATTTTCCTAACATAAGCAGGAATCATCTGCTTCTCAGTAAATTTCCAAGGCACAAGTAAGATTTTAGCTAACAATACAAGGTCAGAAAGCATCTGCAGTTTGTGCAGATTTATGCAGTATGAAATAAAATAAATGTGTTAACCCTTTTCAAGCTCTAAATGCACTAAGCATATTATTAATACACACATTAATACATATTTTTCTGACATGTACCCTGGATGTTGCATCTCTGTACACAAATATGCCACATTGGGCTGGGTTGATGGCCCTACAATATTGGCTGGAAGTATCTGAACTATATAGAACAGGCTTTAATACCTTTTTGGTTTGCCTGGCGGAACACGTGTTGACAAAGAATGTATTCTACTTCCAGAACCAATGTTTTTGGCAAGTGCAGAGAACAGCTATGGGTGCATCTTTTGTACCCAAATATGCAGATCTCTTCATGGCATATTTGGAGGAGGAACTGATTTACAATTCTAGCCACAATCTGTATATTAATGAAATGGACATCTGGAGGCATTACCTTGACTATTGTTGGCTTGGGTGGGAGTCAGATGCTACCTATTTGGAGGAGTTTGTAGCTTATCTTAATGAAAACAAATGGGGGTATTGAGTTTAAACTCGGTTATAGTAAAACTCAGATAATCTTTTTGGATGTTCTTGTGAGTCGGAAGTCTGACAATACTTTGGAAAGTCAAATCTGTAGGAAGTTTCCCCAGAATAATTCACTACTCCATGCTAGCAGTTTTCATCCACAACATGTAATTCATAATATTCCTAAATCTCAATTCCTCCGAGTCCGTAGGATCTGTTCTGACACCCAGGTTTATAACCAACATAAACAGGACCTTATCTCTCGGTTCCGTGACAGATGTTACCCAGTAGGGAACATCATTGGGGCATGCAATTGGGCCACGGGGACAAGATAGACCCAAATTATTAGAATATCACAGGAGATTCTCTGAGAACAAGTCTCAGATCAGATTTGTGACTACTTTTGGCAGAAACACTAGGGCTTTCATGCAGATTATAAACAGACATTGGAATATTTTGATGGGGGAGGACAGACTCTTGGGATGTTTGGGTGACAGATGTTGTTTTTCGTTTCGATGGGGTCATACATTGGGATCACATTTTTCTCATTATAGAGGTATTATGTACAACAGGGAGTCTCATATTCAAAGGATGCTTATGGGTGATATATTGAGGGGTTACATGGCATGTGGACACTGCTCACATTGCCACAGGGTTTTTAAGACAAAAGAGTTCACCAGCAAAAACACACCGAATGTTTACAATATTAATTTTTTTGCTAATTGTAGAACATGTTGGGTTATTTATATGGCCACTTGTTCATGTTCTGCCTTTTACATAGGACAGACTTCACAACCCCTTAGACTCAGAATAGGGGAACACATGACTGACATCAAAAATAAAAGGCAGTTCAATGCATTGTTTAAACACACTTCCAAACATACCAATGTGAACTTTAGATTTACGATGATTAATTGTATCATGGCAGATTGTAGGGATAAAATCATGGGTGATTATAGGGATAAATCTAGTTGGCATTCCATACTTAATATGAAGGAGAGAAAATGGATAATTAAATCGGGAGGTTTGTTCTCCCCAGGTTTGAATGAACATTACTAATGTATTAAGCACTATCCAATAGGGTATTTTTAGGGGCTGGTACTTAGGATTTATAAGAGTGTGTTGTGGAGATTATTCCTTATAGCATTTCACTGAAGAAGGCTATTAGGCCGAAACCAGTTTGGTTTAGGTGGCTGGGGGCTGTTCCCCCACACCTAGTATGTTTTTGTTTATATTAGTTTCTTGCATATGTGTATTTATCCACACTAAATGGATGCTTTTTACCACATTTGGTGCTGGCTGTATTTTTGGTTTTGCTTTAAGTGATTCACCCCACAGTACGTCCACAGACAAGCCAGCAGGTCTGACATGAAACTGGTACCTCTGTCAGTCAATATTTCCTTTGAAAAACCTACCCTGCTGAAAATATCTAGCAAAGCATTTGCCACCTTTTCTGCCTCAATGGAAGACAGAGCCACCACCTCAGGGTATCTTGTAGCATAATCTACTACCACTAAGATATACTTTTTCCCGGAGGAACTTGGGGTAATAAAGAGGCCCCACAATATCCATAGCTACCCTCTGAAATGGCTCCTTAATCACAGGCAAAGGCATCAAAGGAGCTTTCACCTTGTCCCCTGCCTTACCTTCCTTTTGGCACTGCTCACAGGTCCTGCAGTAGCCTGTTATATCTCTGGAAATCCCAGGCCAATAAACATTCTGCATAATGTCTCTTTGTACATTTTATGCCCATATGACCTGGAAAGGGAATATCATGGGCTATGGCTAGAAGTGCCAGATGGTTGGCTCTGGTCATTGCCAACTGCTGTATTCTCTCACCCTTTAGCCTTCCCTCATAGGTCTACTCTCTATACAGTGACCCTTTGTCCGAGTATACAGATTCCACCTTCCCTTGAGAATTAGGTGCCTCACTAGCTACCTCCCTCAGGCCTTGTAATGTAGGGTCTGAGAGCTGAGCCTGTCTCAACTCTTTGTAACCCTTCCCAGCTCCCCTTCTACAGGAAGTCTGATATTCTCTGACAGCGGTGCCTCACTGTCTGCCCTGGTACTACTACTCACCTCTGCCTTTGCAGTCACTCTGTCCAAGAAAACATCAGTACCCACAAGCAGCTGTGGCTCACCTTCATTCTCTCTGCTACAGGGTAGCTCCCTCCCTAAAGTAACCACCTCACCAGTCCTGGCTGCAAGCATACTTCTGTCTGGGTCTCCCCCAGGTTACCAGACCCACATGCTTGTCTCCAAGCCTGACTGCGTGTAACTGCATGCGCACAGGGTACTGCATTATCAAAATCATTCCCTATCAAAACATCTGCAGGGATATCCTCAAACACACCTACTTGCTGGCTTCATTTTCCACCCTCCAGTCAAGGTGAACCCTAGCCAAAAGTATTTGGAATGGGATCCCTCCTAAAGCTCTGACTGGAGTAGACTGCCCAATTAAGTAGTGCTCCTCTTTAATGATTGTAGACTTTACACTGGTTCGGTCAGAGTCTGTGTCTCTCTTAGCAATGGCCTCTTTCCCATTTACTAAGATAGGATATAACCTCTTGTGGTTGTTTGGGTACCCTTGTTGACGCGAGACAACTTACTGCTGGCATTTTGCCATTCCCACTTACTGGCTGTCCCACCTCTTGTTCCCCATCTTGCCTCCATAGACATCTATATGCTACATGGCCCCACTGGTTGCATTTAAAACATTTAACCCTTGGTCCTGGACATGTACCTGGACTAGTGGCTACCTCTGTTACTGAAGAACTGTGTTGAGACAGTCTTTGCTGCCCACCATGAGTTCTCTTAGACCCATAAGCAGCACTGGGTGTCACTTTCCTGTGCAGTGATGTCCTGCTTCCTAGGTATAGGTCTGCCTTCTTCCCCAACTCATCTGCAGTATTGCATTGAATATCAGCTAACCAGATTCTCATGTCATCAGGCAAAGTGCTAAGGGCTTGTTCTCTCACCAAAAGGTCTACTAGCCCTTAAAAAGTGGTGACCTGTCATCCACTCACCCACCTGTGAAAATAAGTGCTTAGTTCAGCAGTATATTCACACAGACTTTCATCTGCCTTGCATCTATGCTCACAATTTTTTTTCTATAAGCTTCAGGTGTTAACTTAAAGTATTCTAAAAGACAGTTTTTACAGTATTATAATTTAAGCAATCAGTATCACACAATTTACAAATAGCAGTTACAGCTTTACCATGGAGAAAGGTGGTCAGGAACAGTACCCAGAGCCCTTGGTCAACATTGTACTGTTTGCATACCCTTTCAAATATATGAATGAAACTATCAAAATTATCCCCCTCTGTAAATTGTGGAAGACATTTACTGACCTTTGTTGCTTCTAGGATTTGGTTACTCCCTTCCCCATTACCTCCATGACTCTGGCAAAGAGTTAGCATTTCCTTTTCATGTTGCCTCTGCCTCTCCTTCTCGTCAGCCTTTAGATATGTGTCTCATTTTCCTTGGCCTCTAGATGTCTCAGTCTCTCTGTTGCTTCTATTTCCAAATGCTTGGCCTCCAGCTCAAGTCTCTCTAACTCTAGATGGATTTTTAAGTCCTCTGTGGAAAGGTTGAGCTTTCCATTTTCTGAGTTGTACATCTCCATGCCCAGCCTGGTTGTCCTCCTGATTGCTGGTCTGCAATCCAGCTGGGCCCAAAGCTACAATAATTTCTTCCTTAGTCAGGTTGGCATGCATCAGTCCTTTAGCCTGGCACATCTCAGCCAACTGGCTCTTTGTCAGTTTGCCATACTCCTCTGCTGACATGCTTGCTTGCTCTCCCTGACTAAGCTAACAAAAAAAATGAAACAATTGTGGTGTCAAACTCTGAATGTTCACTGTGTGACTGAGTGAGAGTATAAACATTTTCACTGACCACTGCACACAGGCAACAGGAATTCAATATCCACACCACTACAAGCCAATTAATGTGTGATGTGGCTATCTCACCACTGTCAACCAATTAATATGTGATGTGGATATCCCACCACTGCCACTAATTAATATGTGACTCCCCTGCACTGGCACAGTAATCAAGGGGCCTCAGTCCTCACCACTGGCAACATCTAGGGGATGTACACATTGGGAGGATGACAAGTACACACATAGTAAAGTGCAATTTTCCTTAAGAGCACACAGAGATCATAATCAGTTTATGGCTGGTTTCTCCCTCTTTCTCCAGATCCCCAGTAAGACTCCCCACTGTTACAGCTATAGAGTTGAGATCTCAGCTGAGTGGCCAAGTTAAGACCTCCAGCACCCTCTGTCCAACCAGTGCTTTGTGTCCCTGCCCAAGTAGCTGATGCACACACACTTTGACAATTGATTTACACACACACACACACACACACACACACACACACACACACACACACACACACACACACACACACACACACATGGGGAAGGCTGGCACAGGTTTACTACCTATGCTCCCTTCTGCCCAATCCTACTGTGTAATGTTGCCATTATTCAAATGGTAGCCTGACCAAGACTTGCAAGGCTATTTAGGAGTGGCCTGTACAGTGTCACCAAATACATATGCAAGTACTCTAAGAGCTTAAAATGTCTCTCAAATAACAGCCAAAAAGATAGGCTTAAATATATTTAATAATAAATAATAAAAGAACAAGACAATACTCAATAAAATCAACACAGTAACTTCAGAGTTCAAAATCACAGGAAATATTTTAAAACAACATTGTAGGACAGTCTCAAATACAGAAAATATATAAACTAATCTTTACTATATTCCTATCTATATTTAAAAGAGATACTATGGCCTAAATCTTACTTACAGCAAGGCAAGTGCAGATGATGATGAGTGAATGTTTCCAGGTCAAAGACAAAATACAGAATGCACAGTCTCTCTCTGAGAGAGTTCTTAAATTAATATTACATTTTACTGCTGGGTTAGCTTGGATGACATCACCTTTTGACACCTGACTTCAGTTCCCATGCTAAAACATAAACTAACAGAATTCAACATCTGTGTTAAAAATACATATATCTCAGATGTTTGCAGCTCTTGGAAGTCATAAAACAATAAAACACCTTTACATTTGAAACCTAATAATTATTTCTCTTTCAAAACAATACAAACACTTCTAGCTCTAGACATTGTCTTCTACTGAATTGAAACTGAGAGATAACATCTTTTGTTTATGGCCCAGCTATAAAGTAACTTAACCTCAACTATTCTTAAGTTTGGCAGGTTAATCTTCTATGTTCCAGCATGGTACACTGTGGATACATCTTAGCTCAGTACATAACATACAGTTCTGTATAAATCATATCAATATTCACAAATGACATACAATTATTTACAAAATTCCAGATAGCTAGGTTGGCAATGTTTCCCTCTATCGCAGATGGTACCATCCATACTCAACCGGAAAGAATAGCCAACCTGCTAACTGACAAATTTGGAGCACACTTCACCCCCTGTCCCCTCCAGCAAACCCCAAAGTATACCTGCCACCATTTCTCAATCTCTTTATCTCAAGACAGCAAATCATCTTGGCACTCTGAGGCCAAAACATAGCATTAATGGGGCCAGACAACATCCCAGTTGTTTAAAAGACAACATGTCAGGTTGCCTTTTAAACAACTGAAAACTTGATCCACCAGACCCACTTGGATTCCTGTTTACCAAAACCAAATTACTTGTGGAGGAAATAAGGCAAGCAAATTCTTCTTCAATTTCTTTAATAGTCCACAAAGTCACAGCAACACGCCAACCAGGAGCACACCAATTCCACGGAAAAAACAAGTGTACATTAACGCCAAAACTCTCCACTGCGTTTTCGTTTTAGTTACTTCCTCGGATGTAACAGAATACATACTGAGGTTTCTGGTCACCTTAAATACACACATAAAATGTACTAATTCAATAATTAGTGAATGAATTAATTAAGCAATCAACCCTCCAATTAAAACTTTTGATGTAGAAATGAATAAAATAGACTACCTACTAACCTAACTTTCTTATACAAATTTCTATGCATAACTATTAAAACCATCTATTTCAAAAGGGCTATTATTAAAAAACATATTTATTTCAAAGACCCTTGTAAACAATTAAATGTTGAAATATGAAAGCGTTAAAATATAAATAAATACTGTTAAAAATCAGAAATATATAAGTGCTTCAACAAGTTACAAAAAGTTAATCCTTATCCAACAGTGCCATCTATTGGGCAAAATGAGAATTAAAAACCAAAGCATTAATAAAACAAACTAAATACATATATTGGAGAATAAGGCTTATTGAATCACATATAGCCTATAAAGTGTATAGTGCTTATAATGACAATAAAAAAGTAATTGATCATAAAAATAATACTGTTCAAATTCATATAGAAATCCATATAAGATTTGGTGGACTAACAGTCCATAAAAAACACATGTAAGTAATAGTTAAAGTTTAGCAGCTCTCATTTTTAATACTGGGGCTATCGAAATGCTATCGTTAAGCCCAGGGAATTTGTTGGCCTCTAAATGTATTTGCCATAAAAGCTCTTTATACTCAATCGAAGTTTCCCAAGGACCACCTCTCAAATCCATGTCTACTACTTCTAGAACATAAAAAGTGAAAGAGGCTCCCTCGCAGTTCACTTTATGTCTATATAGGGCATTGTTGGCACATTGATTCTTGATGTCATAACAGTGCTCATAAATCCTGTTCCTTAATTTTCTCTCCGATTTCCCAACATAAAATGCTTCACATTTTTTACATGTAGCTAAGTAGACTATTCCCCTCGTTTGACAGTTTGCAAAATGTTTACTTCCAATCAGCAAATCCCTACTCTTTAAATTGTATCCTTGGGTACTATGCAGGTGCACTGATTGCACCTGCCACATTTAAAAGTGCCAACCCTACCTTCTTTAATATTCCCATTACTCTTTTTACTTTCCAAGAGGTTTTTAATGCTTTTACCTTTTCTAAACGTACATTTGAAAGGCTGGTTAAATAAATGATTAAGGTCTGATAATTCA
Source organism: Protopterus annectens (assembly GCF_019279795.1). NCBI lineage: Eukaryota > Metazoa > Chordata > Ceratodontiformes > Protopteridae > Protopterus > Protopterus annectens. The sequence goes on from NC_056725.1 coordinate 1,391,577,948, forward strand.
CCAAATTTTATCCATTCTTTCTCTAAAATATTCTTTATTTTGTAGGCTTCTCCACTAAAATCCATAACAAAGTTCCCACTTTCATTATCAGTTTCTTCTTTCTGTTTCAATTGACAATTCATTTCGCCTAGAATGGGCTTAAATTTATTAGTTCTACCTAATTTTACTTCGTCCTCTATTTCTTTAATTAATTGGTAAGGGTACCCTCTAACTAAGAACATATTCCTCAAAGTCTTACATTCAACCTGGAAGTCTTCATCTCTCGAAGACATTCGACTCCCCCTCACATATTGTCCTTTTATAATTCCTTTCTTTTGATAGTGGGGGTGCGCACTATCATATGCTAAAAAAGAGTTTGAGTAAGATTGTTTTCTGTAAACTCTAAAATAAAAATTGTCCTCCCCCTTACCTATAAAAATATCCAAGTACTTTAAACAACTTGTGTCCTTCACATACGTAAATTTCAAAAAGGTAGTAGACTGGCTAATATATTCAAAAAATGCCATGAATTCCATCTCAGTTCCTATCCATAGGAAACACATGTCATCAAGGTATCGTTTATACAGGTTCCAACACTTTTTATAAGGTGAATTAAGAATAAATTTGTTCTCCCAAACTGAGAGGATAATGTTAGTATAGATAGGGGCACATCTTGCCCCCATTGCTATCCCTTTCGTTTGCTTAAAAAATTCTCCTTCATAAAATAAAAAATTGTTACTTAAAACTAATTCCATCAGGGTGAGAATCAACTTAAACTCATTATTGTTAAATTTTCCAAAATTCACTAAGGCTTCCTCAAACCATTGTAAGCCTTCCTCAAATGGAATAGAGGAGAAGAGGTCAACTATATCCATAGTAATAAACATAATGTTTTTGTCAAAAATTTCCTTATTAAGATGTTGCAATAAGTCCCAGGAATCTTTCACTATGCCAGACCCCTCCTTCACCACCTTTTTTAGTTTTTCATCTAAACATTTTACTAGGGGTGCTGTTACTGAGCCTTCAGAGGCTACTATGGGTCTCAGTGGTGGATTGTTGGCATCTTTATGGACTTTAGGTACCCCAAATATTGAAGGTACTCTGGGTTTGGTTACATTCAGATATTTAAATGAATCAAGATCAATACTTCCTTCAAGCAACAAATCATTCAAAGTCAACCAAATTTTTTTGTTGCCTATATTGGTCTCATTTAAGGATGCTCTTTCATACCTATCCTCATTTTGCAACACTTCCAACATTTTAGTTTCATAAAATATCTGGTCCATAATTACCGTCCCCCCTCCCTTGTCGGGTTTGGTTACTCTTATAGCCGAATCATTTGATAAACTAAACAATAATTCAGTTTCCTCTTTTGTCAGGTTAGGAGTCACCCAATTCTTTGATATCTCATTCCTAATTTTCCTTTCCATCAATACTTCAAAATTTTTTAATTGGGGGTTCAAAGGGGGATTAAAAGTGCTTTTTCTCTTCAAAACTTCTGTGTTGTTTCTCCCCACATTATTGCCATGAAATATCAGTTCCAAGTTTTTCTTTCTAAGGAAAAGCTTCAAATCTATCATAACCTTTCTGATGTCTGCTTTCTTATTCGGAACAAATTTTAACCCTTTTGTGAATAAATTAAAATGGGTTTCTTTAATTTCCATACCACTGTAATTATAAATATTGTAGTCATTTTTTGTCCATACATAGCCATTCTTACTAATGCCATTGTTCCTGGTATCTTGTACTAAGCAATCAGATGTGTTGCTTAGTAATACCTGTTTTTGTTGTGTACAAACCCCTTCCCCCCATAATGGAAGTTTTTTTGAAAATTCAACTGGTGATTCCTTTCATAATTGTTCCTGATCCTTTCAGACCTTCTAAGGGGGGGATATTCTTGGTAACAATTATCGTTAATCTTCTATGTTCCAGCATGGTGCACTGTGGATACATCTTAGCTCAGTACATAACATACAGTTCTGTATAAATCATATCAATATTCACAAATGACATAAAATTATTTACAAAATTCCGGATAGCTAGGTTGGCAATGTTTCCCTCTATCACAGATGGTACCATCCATACTCAACCGGAAAGAATAGCCAACCTGCTAACTGACAAATTTGGAGCACACTTCACCCCCTGTCCCCTCCAGCAAACCCCAAAGTATACCTGCCACCATTTCTCAATCTCTTTATCTCAAGACAGCAAATCATCTTGGCACTCTGAGGCCAAAACACAGCATTAATGGGACCAGACAACATCCCAGTTGTTTAAAAGACAACATCTCAGGTTGCCTTTTAAACAACTGAAAACATGATCCACCAGACCCACTTGGATTCCTGTTTAACCACAGCCTGTGAACTGGCTATGTTCCGGAACAATGGAGGACAGCAACAGTAATCCCTCTGCACAAATGTGGACTATCAACTGACCCTGGGAATTAAAGGCCATGGAAAAAATCTTTATGGACCTTATTAACAAGGACATAGGCAATCTCTAAACTCTGGACCCAACCCAGTTTGGATTAGTTAAAAGTAGATCATGTCTGTTAAACATGGTTGGCTTGTTTGAGAAAGTCACCAAAGACCTGCACAAGGGAAAGACACTGTATACTGCCTATCTTGACCTAGCCCAGGCATTTGACACAATTCCCCCATTCAGGTATTATAGTGAAACTCTCCCAACTGGGAATTAATCCCTTCATTTCCAGATGGGTAGCCAACTGTTTCACTGACAGGACAGATACTGTCAAATTGGGTGACCACCGCTAGCAAAAGACCAGTCACCAGTGGTGTACCACAGGGTTCTATGCTGGGCCCATTACAATTCGGAATTTATTTCTCAGAAGTCCAGGCAGACTTGGGTGGACTGTGGCCAACTAAGTTCACTGACAATTGCAAATTGGGAGCAGTCATTGATTCCCTAAGTGATGTTGATATACTGCAGGTTGGGTTAATGCAAAAACATATTGGTGCCAAAGCCACAGATTAAAGCTAAATGCAAAACAATGCATTATTATTCCCTTTGGAAAGCTGACATCCCTGCTAATTACATTATAGACAGCACCCCACTAACAGACCCAGTGTTACATGATCTGGGTACTCAGGTTGATAGCAATCTTTGACCACGTATCCACACTAGTAAGGAAATCCTTCTGTGTGGCACATCTTGTAAGTAAAGGCATTGCATCTAGATCTAAGGATGTTACAGCTGCATTATACTCAGTCCTCATCAGACCAATAATTGAATGCAATTCTCCCTTTTTCATGTACCTCACCAGACAACTGCAACAAATGGAGAGACCACAGAGATTTTTCACCAGGAAATTATAGGGTACACAAAACATGTCTTGAGCAGAAAGATTGAAAACCTAGCACTGTATTCTGTCTCATACAGGTTGCTAAGGGTTGATCTGTTCCTGGCTTACAGGGCAGTCTCAGACCTGGCCATGATGGAAATGTTACACATTCAGAAATCAAACTGCATGAGGGTCACTCACTCCAGGGATCTTAACCTATCTTCTGACATGAACAAGTCATGCTGGAGAGATAGATGCATCTTCCAGAGACTGCCATTTCTCTGGAACAAGCTTCCAATTCATGTGAAATAGAGCCCCTCCTGAATCTTTTCAAACAAAATCTAGATCAACGGATGTGTGACCACAAATTCACTCCTGAGGTGGTGCCTGTGTCCCTCCTGGACAGTGGAAGTTGGTATTAACTACCACAGACCCTTACCTTTGCTCCCTTCACTCACCTAACCACCGACATTTGGGGCAACTTGGGGTAAATATGGCTAGGCTTGTAAGATCTCTAGGGTTGTCAGCCTAGTAACCTTCTATGAATCTATGAACCTATGAATACCTGCATCTGCGGGAGAGCAGCAACAAAGGTCATCAACAGGAACACAAATATTCTGCTTTCCTTTGTTTCAGTACATGGATAATTTGCTTTATATGACTTTAGCTAATTATAATTAAGCCATTGTTAAGAATTAGGTCACTGAACATTCATTATTTGTTACATATAAGGGAAAATAGAGTACTTATGTTATTTGCAATTAACTGTAAAGCCTGGACTTTATTTGGTTAATACACAGTCCATTTTACTTTCTTACCTGCAGTTGTTTGGTGACTTTTATTTTACATGCTGTCCACAAAGCCCTGCTGTTACTGAACAGCATATTTAAGCTCCAGCATTGTTTACTGTGCAAGACCCATATCAATACCTGCAACATTGTGTGGTAGGCCTACAATCATGTCCAAGCTGTATGTGGCCTACAGTGAGTCAATGCCAATGACTGATGGTCTATCACAAGTGAGAGACATATCAAGTATAGCTGAGTCCACTACAGGTGATGCAGCTAGAAGTCACATCTCCACATTACCTCTACCCTGAACATGTCCAGGGTCCCTTCAATAAACATTAATGGCTGCCCAGGCTTTTGACACAGATTGGTCCATAGTAGTGGATGAACTGGTCATGCCTGTGGCTGTTGCCATACACTATTTGGTTGTACTGCATACCCACCTGCACACAGCAAGAGACAAAATGGATACGACTGGTGACCCCAGTCAAGAATCTTTCATAACCTGAGAACCCCTGGCCACTTCTGTGACATGGCTGTTAGCAGTGGTGTGAAAGTGGCAAAGCCATATAATCTCTACTGCCTCTGTGAGACTTTTATCTGGCATATATTTCAGTGGTATTTTATTTTTCTTATCTATTGACAGGCTGATTTAAAACCAGTTACTTGTATACCTATTTGATTCTCAGAATTATTTTTTAATGAAATCATATTTCAATTTTCCTGATTGGTTTAAAGCACAAACCAGTCACACAGAGCTCCTATAAAGGCAGTCCCTCCTCAACAATTGACTGCACAATAGTGTCAGCAGAAACACCAGTTCACATGGATAAAAACTGAAGTTTAATTCCCCCCAGCAAGTCGACACCAGAGTGAAGCAAACAATAAAAACAAAACAAACAGTTCTGATATTAAACCAACAGATTAAGTGCTTTCATCTTATACAAGACTTCATCAGAATAAACAGAACCCTTCTCTACACCCATTTTTATAGTACATTACTCATCTTCCATTGGATAAAACATTAATTGAGTAATTAATTAATTATGCAAATAGTGCCAATGAACTAGAATAAAAAAAACAGTATTAATAAAGTTATTTAAACTGTACTCAACAGTTTTTTTTAAAAGTTTCTGTACTTTTAGTACTTTGTTTTCAGTGTATATCAAGATATAAGTGCATATGAAAGATCTTGTTCAAACCCTAAAACTAATCATAAAGGTAAAACAAACAAGAAAACATCCATTACAACATGTAGGAAACAGCCTTAAAAAGTTAACATGGTTTTACAATAGGCATAGTAATAAATGTGTATACATAAAAGTGCAGGAATGTAAAGTGTCTTAGGGCTATTAAAGTTGTGAAATGCTTAATGATGCAAAACAGGCAGCAGACAGAAGCTAAGTGTCCCATTGATAAATAAACCCCTTTTAAATCTGATAGTTACTTCACTCTGCCACCTTTTTATGTAACAATGAAATGTTTTATACTTTTTAAAGCTGTTTTAGCTTCTTGCTGCTGTTCTGCTGTGACTGTCATTGGCTGCTGTTAATGCTGTACATGGTGTACCACTAGACTAGAGCTTAACAGTACTGTACTCCCAATCTGTTTTGTAAAATACCTAAATAAATGCAGCAACTGTGTACAATGATGAATAGAAATCCATTTCATTTGTGTGCTTTATTGACTTAATTCACTGTCTATATAAGTACTGTAAGTGGAGCTTTTTTCCTTGGACATTCACCAAAAATGAGCAATGCTTGTTTTGGGTGACCATGTCAACAAGCTCTAAACTTAAAAACAAATTGTCAGAAGGGGGATTTGAACCCAAGCTTCTAGGTAAGACTGCACCCTTAATGCAGTGCCTTAGACTACTTAGCCATCCTTTATGAATAAATAAACAAATAAATAAAATAGTTTTAAAGTAGTGACCTTTAAGGCTTTTTCATTTACCAGAAAGTTTAGATAGATCATTTCTTTTCTTCTTACTTTCATGTATGGCTTAAAGAAAAGTGTTATTCAATTATGTAAGCCCCAAACTAATTATTGTTTTTAATGGATATAATTTTGGGGAATTTTGTTTGATAGTATGTAAATATATAAAAATGCCTGGGCCTACTGTTTTCAACTGTCGTACTGTTTGTCTTTTCGGCTTTTCCTGGTTAGGGGTCGCCACAGCGGAACTCCGGTCTGCTAATGATTGGCAGTAGATTTTTTTTATGGTGCCGAGTTGCCAGCTCGATGCCCAACCTTCAGCGAAGGCACACCCATTTACGCATGTGTTTCAAACACCACTCTACTGCAGGGAGGACATGCAGACTCCACACAGAAGGCACTCCAGCCAAGAATCGAACAGGAGAACCTCTTGCTGTGAGGCAACAAAGCTACCGTTGCACCAACTGTCATACTAAATAAATAAATTAGAAGAGCAATGTGAATGAAAAATTGTTGGTATGTTGTGGAATTACACTGACCATGAGCCGTGCTGGACCAGAAACCCTGCTGATAGGCAATTGTGCTTTTTGGGGCTGTTCTATCATGATAGTCAGCTGAGTAAAGATTCACATTTTTTATGAAGCACCATTATCTGGTTTGTTATATAAAGGATATCCAGTTTTTTGCATGCTCTGAATATGACTCTAGTGAGCAGACATTTCAGACTATGGGCACTGAATGGAGTAACTGTAACTGCCTATAAATCTTCTCTTAGCATGCAGGTTGCATTGCCAGCTTATTTAACTCTACTTGAAGTATCGCAGAGAACTCTGTAGAATCTCCAAAATCTAAATACAAAATTGCTTTCTGTCCCAATTTGCAGCTTTCTGAACATGAAGTATTGCACGTAGTAGTCTTGTTAATTACTTCAAGCTGTAAAAATAACCATGCCCTATGTTGGAGTCTAATGTGAAAGCTTCTGACTGACATATGTTCTGTGTTTCTTGCTTACTGCAGGTCTGGTTTGGGACATCAGGTTTGGGCCTGACATCGTAAACGTCACTGAAAGGTATTGTGTGTTAGATCTTCCTGTATGTTCTCACAGTCTATTACTAGAAGGTCTCTTTGCCCAGTAATGCACAAACAACACTTTGTGTACATTCGCATTTTAGAATGGGTAGAATAACTGTAATTTGGTAGAAAAGATGAGTGCCTCTAAGCTGACATTTCATAGATTGTTTTGTTATGGTCTGCAAATGTGTTTCATTTTCCTGCTTTTTGATTAACAATAACTGATGATTAAGATGTGTGGCAGACACTAGACATGATTCTACCGTATCTCTGACGCTAAATGAAAACAAAAGTTTGGTTAAGGTTACTTATTGATTTATCAGATTTACAAATAAAAAACTGCAGTCAGCAAGCACAAGTCTTCAGTTTGTTTTCTAGAATATATGCCTTTGTCTATAATTTTTACTCAGATGATTACCCAAGTGAATGTTGAGATATGATATCACGATAAACCTACGGAACAAAAGATTATATCACAATAAAGGATAGATTAACATGATCCCAACAATATTTATTTTCATTTTCAAAATATTTTATTGATTTTCACAACAGAGAAAGTTTCCAGGCAGCAACAATAATGTGTAGGTGAATGTACATAGTGCTGTAATAAACAATATATGCGAGAATAAACAATCTTAACCTTTCCAGTATTACAATAACAATAATTGAAATATACAGTAAAAATTGGATAAGCGGCCTAAAAAAAACAAATAATTTGATATTAAATTAGTCTAAAAATCTTATCTTTCTGAAAACTGATAGAAAGGAAGAAATAATAAATACAATCATTTAGGTTAGGGTTAACCCCAAATTCTAGAGTGTATGTAACTTGCATTTAAATGAATTGATTGTTTAAGATAGCCAAAGGATACTTTTTAATATTTTGCTCTAGACCTCAATGTTTTGCTCTTTGCAGGTCTTATTAATTTTAGTTATTTTAAATGCACTGATGTGTTTTAATGCTATAACTTTCAAACCTGCCCATGTTGTTTTGGACATGTCTAACCAGTTTGTTATTAGATAGTATTTCATAAGTACAAAAATTATAATAAGGGCATTTTGCTCGTTTATTTATATCGTCTAGAAGAATAGGTAAAAAAAGCTAATTGCCAACTCCAGTTTGAGATGTGAAACCATGAATTCATTAGCTTAATATATAGATATACGGGTGATCCCATAAAGCTTTTGGATATTGGGTGGCACAGTGGTTAGCCTTGTTGCCTCACAGCAAGAGGTTGTCTGGTTTGATTCTCCGCTGGGGTGCCTTCTGTGTGGAGTCTGTATGTCCTCCCTGCATTTGCGTGGGTTTCCTCTGGGTGCTTCAGTTTCCTTCCACATTCCAAAGACATGCATCTGGAGCATTTCTCCCTGGGCCTCTGCTGAAAATGTGCTCTGTCTCAGACTTTCCTGGTAAACAAATAATAAATAAAATATATACAAGATCAAAGTGCATGAATTAAGATTGCTTCTTCAGTTACACAGAGTTTACAATGTTTGAAGATTTGGGCCTAAAAGCCCTAATTTTACCGGTATTAAATGAGCATTACAGTTTATCATTAACTGAGTGTAGTAAGGTTTTCCAGCAGGGATATTCTTTATCTTAAGTCTTATTAAATTTTGGATTTTATTGCCTGTAAAGATCTCTGGGAATGCCTCCTACCAGACTTTAGAGAAAATGTATCTGTTATCGAATTGGTATAGCTGGATAAGCTTGCATGTTTTTAAGGTGGCATTGTTTTGAGATAATGTTAGTAAGTTTTGGAGAAAGTGTAGGTTGTTTAGCATACTTGGAGTGAAAAAATAGTTTTTAAGGAATAGTGATCTGACTTAGCAGTGCTGTGTAACCTTTAGGAAGATTAAGTTTTATCCTCATATTTTCTATAGTTGTAGTATTAGGTTCATTAGGTCCCATATTAACTTATCCCTTAAGAGGGGAAATTTTGTTAGGTCTATCATTTTATTGTTTATGGTAAGTATATAACTTTTATTTAGAGGCTGCAATAGATAGCCCATATTGTCAAGTTTCTGGGTTTTTTAATAAGAGGTTAAAAGATGAGATTACTTCAGTTAACAGATTATTCAATTTCATAAATTTTAAAATGTTTTTAAAAAGGAATAGGGATGGCTAGTTTATTTAGGTTAAGTGATTTGAAATATTTACTCCAAATTTGTATCCAGGTACAGTACCACTTTTTGTCCGTGGTATGTGCATAGATAATTTTAAATACTCTCAGAGTTAGTGATTAAGCAGTATAAGTGAAAATCTGGTAGGGCTATTCCTCCATTAACTTTAGGTGCTATTAAGTTATCACAGCTGATTCTTATTGATTTAGGATACCAGGATATAGATGGAAGACCAAATTTAGTGAGGATGCATTTTAGGAAGGATATATTAACTTGGTCAAATGCTTTAAATTCATCTAGTGCTAAGACAAAAATATTTAGTCTTTTGGGTACAGTTGTGTTAAGCTTTTGCAGTGTTTCTAAAGTTAAAGTTTGGTCACTGATTTGTCTTAACTTAATGAAACCTGACTGGAAAGGAGGTAAAATACATGGGGATTATCATAGCTCATCAGATAAGGAACTGAAAGCACAACTGAAAGTTGTCAAAATTTTTTCATGTGATATAAGAATGTCATTTGGTCTTGATAAATGTGCAAAAGCAACCTTTAAAGCAGGAAAACCACAGCATCAAGAAAACATCAGTTTGGGACAAGAATGTGATATAAAAGAACTTGAGCAAAAAGGAGTATATAAATATTTGGTAATTGATGAAGGATCAACAATAAAACATGAAAAAATGCAAATAAAACTTAGTAAGGAATACTTTAGAAGCATTAAATTAATCCTGAAAACAGCATTGACATCTAGGAACAAAATTCAAGCTATAAACCAATTTTCTCGGTCTGTTCTAATTTACAGTTTTGGAGAGATTGACTGGCCCCAAAACGTGTTGGATAGATTAGATAGGAAAACGATAAGGATGCTTCATGCTCACCAAGTGATTTATAAAAATCAGTGCATACTAAGATTATATATTCCCTGTTCTGAAGGAGGGGTGGGCCTTCTTGAAATTGGTTACATTTATAGATCTGCAATTCGTGGGCCTGCACACATCTGCTGACCTCACAAGACCCAAATGTAGTGAAAGTTTTGAAACATGAGGAGAATAAATCTAAGATGGCTTCTCTGCTTAATCTAGCATAAGGATATCAGCATCAAGCAGGAATGGAAATCAAACCAGAAGTAGATAAAAATCAGGCAGCAACAGAATGCGCCAAAAAACAAAATAAAGACTGTAAGGTGAAGGACCAGATGAGAAGGCAAGAAATGCGGAAAATGCATAAATATAGCTGCACGTTTAGAAAACTTCTGGAAGAACTCCTGTTGATCAGGACTGAATGCAGGAATGGTTAAGCAGAGGTGAATTCAAACCAAGAGATGAAAGGTTAATATTGGAAGCCCGAGATAATGGGCTATGTACATTTTGGTTTACAAAGTCCATTGAACATGTGGAAGAAACAGACAAATGTAGGTTTTGTAAAACAGAACTGGAAGCAGTTGCAGACCTCGTTGCTGGTTGTGACATACTAATGGCAGAAGGACTGTACACTGAAAGGCATAATAATGTGACAAGATTGTTTCAGTGGGGATTGTGCAAGCATTATGATACTGAAGTGGCTGAAAAACACTGGAAACATGAGCCACAAAGCATCATAGAAAATGATGAAGTCTATACCACATGGGATCACCCATTACCAACAGTTCAAAAGATAGATGCTAGAAATCTGGATACAGTGCTCCATGAAAATAAGACAAACGTAGTATTGATCAATGAAGTCGCCACACCCAGCGACTACAGTGTCTTGTGTACAGAGAGACACAAAGTCATAAAATATCAGGATTTGCAGGCAGAAATGAGAGCAATGTGGAAGAAAGATACCCAGACAGTTCCAGTAGTAGGAGGAGCAACGGGTCTTATAAAACAGACTCTACAATCATACTTAGCTATGTTACCAATACATGTAACCCCATACGAATTGCAGAAGGAGTCATTACTGGGCACATTGTGGGTACTGCGAAGAGCACTTCTGGCTGACGTCAAAGATTAAAACAATACTAATTTCATGAACTTTAATCATACTTTGACTTAGGAATGGGGTCCATTCCCATCATGGTATTAGAAATCCAAAAGACTTGGAGAAATGAAAAAAAGGATAATAGAGTGTAATCTTGGATAATAGATTGTAATCTTTTAGTCAAACTCAAAGTTAATGTTTTATATCATAGTTTATCAATGAAATAGGTATATAATTAGTAAGGTTTGTTGAGTCTGTATTTGGATTTGGGGTGAGAATGGTTTTAGATCAGTTTAAATATAGGTCAGAGAAGCCATTAAGCATTATATCATGAAACACCAGTTGAAGGATTTTGGATAACCTGTCTGCAAATTTTTTTGTAAAATTATGAAGTGAATTCATCTGAAAATTGGGCTTTTCCATTTTCCACCATTTTACTGTTTTCTCTTAATTCAATGGATATTATAGGATTTTCTAGTTTATTTGCCATGTCTTGAGTTAAAGTAGCGACCATTTCCAGCCGAAAGCTGTTTAGCTGTCATTGAACTTTGAGCATGGGAACACTACTGCCAAAAGCTCTTTTTCAATTTGTGCATACTGCATTTCAGTTTAGGTTATATTTCTGGATGCATAGGCTACCGGTATGCCTTCTTGAAGACATGCTGCACCAAGACCATACTTTGAATCATTGCATGAAAAAGTTACAGGTTTGTGAACATCATAATATATGTGTGGGTGGACTGGCAATTTTCTTTTCAGAATGTCAAATGCTTTTTGGTATTATTCCAACCAGGACCAGTTTACATTTTTGTGTGTCAACTCACGTAATGGTGCTGGAAGCTCATTCAGGTCTGGGATGAACTTTCCTAAATAGTTGACCATACCAAGAAAACATTGTAAATATGTGACATTTTCTGGAATTGGCATCTCAAGGAATTGCTGCCTGCTCAGATAGATCTGGTTCTAAGCCAGAACTGGTAAACAAATGACCCATATAAGTAACTTCTTTCAGTTTGAATTTGCTTTTCTGAGGATTCAGTTTAAGATTTACTCCACTTGCACAGTCTAGACCTTTCTTGAGGTTTCTATCATGTTTGTCTTCATCATTTCCCCATACAATGTCATCCACTATGATAGCACATGGATAACCAGAAAAAAATTGCTCCATTGCACGTTGAAATACTTTACTGGCAGAATTTGTCCCAAATGGCATTCTCAAAAGTCTGTATCTACCAAATGGTGTACTGAAAGTGGTAAACAATGAAGATTTGAGATCCAGTGAAATTTGCCAAAAGGAACTTTTTGCATATAAGACTGTAAAAACAGTGGCATTTGGCATTAGAGCAGCAACGTCTTCTACTGTGTGCATCAGATGATGAGGACATTTATATGCTTTGTTTAAATCTCTTGGATCAATACATATTCGAATATCAGCTGAGCTTTTCTTATGAGGTACGACCATGGAGGATACCCATTCAGTCAGTTCTTTTACTGGAGAAAGGACATTCAAATTCATCATTTTGTCAAGTTCTGCTTTTACTTTGGTCTGCATTGCTACCGGAACCTTCCTTGCTGGTCTGACTACTGGGCTTACTTCATGGTTTAACTTCATGGAATATGTGACTGGAAGTTTGCCAAGCTCGTCTTTGAAAATATTAGCATATTCACTAAACATATTCTGTGTAAAACTACCATTGTTGTTCAGACATATATGGTGGGCCTCCTTAATAAATGAAGCCAGTCCCATTCGCAAACTGTCTTTGAGGCCTAACAGTGACTGCACTGTCTTTTGACCACATAAAACTGCAAGTCATAGCTGTTACCAGCAGAATGGCATGTGAGAACTACTGCGCTACCAGTTTGAATATCTTCACCATCTTAAGCAGCTAGTTTTTCACACTTTGCTGAATCAAGTTTCTCACCAACTTTTACTTTAGCAAACGTGTGTGCTGCTATAACATTGCACTTGGATCCAGTGTCTACTTTAAGCTCTACAGGTTTCCCATTAATTTGTACAGTACAAAATATTTCACTTTTTGCTGCCAACTGATAATCTACTGTGTTAATTGTTTCATCAATCACAGAAACACAATCAACAAGTTGGCTGGCAGCTATCTGATCTACTTGCTTTTTCAGATGCTCTCTTTTTTAATAAATGTATGTGCCACTTTAGACTTACAAAGCCTTTTGAAATGTTTCCACATTTTACATTTGTGAAATGCTAAGCACTTATCTCGTTTAGGTTCATGACTGCATCCGCAGTTACAACAGTTAACAATGAGGCTGTTTGCTGTGGCCCCATTCAGTTTATAGTTAACAAGGAGGTTGGCTGCTGCCACACCATTTGGTTTATATTTCTTTTTCATCTTAGCTTTATGTTGTACACTATCAACATTCGCACTGGCAGATACTCAATGCATGCTTTTCTGATTCGTAAGTATATTCATATGATTTTCTGTAAGCTCATGTATTTGAGAAATCTCAGTGGCTTTGCTCAACATTAAGTCACTGTCTCAAAGCAAAATCTTTCTCATTGCATCATTATTAACCCCACACACAAGCCTGTCTTTTATCACCTCATCTCTCAGATCACCAAATCTGCACGTTTTTACTTTATTTCTTAAGTCAGTAATCTATGCTGCTATAGTTTCACTAGGCTTTTGATTTCTTGTGTAAAACATGTGCCTTTCCATTGTAATATTCATTTGAGGGTTACACATTTCTCTAAATTTATATTTTAAGCACTCAGTCTTTCTGCATTTCAGCCTGTATCACAATATGGCAGTTATCCCTCTCCCCGCATACATGGCAGGTGCATACACAAATGAACATTCCCTCTCAATGGTTTCCGAGACAGCTAAATTAAGAAGTATGAATGCCTTTTTACATGCGTCTTTATCACAAAATGCAGCCTGTATGAAAATATCATATTCCTGCTCAAACACTTGCCAATTCTCAGCAATATTATCATGAAACACCACTGGTCCAGGTCTGCGAATTCCATCTGCCATGACGTTGAAATTCATTTAAATGTATGACTAGACCAGGTACTTGTAACTATGCCCACCAGGACAACAATATCTCTGAAAAGGTTTCACTTTAACACTGCAAACATTCCAGAAACTTCAAATACTTTGAAAAGTTTTAGTTAATGCCAAAAAGTAGTAACACTGAGAAAATATTTAGTCATTTAGCCTTTTTGTACATTTTAAACATTTCGGAAATTATTTTGAACACTTTTGACATTATTTTGAATACTTTTATCAGTATGTTACTATTCTGGGCATTTCTTTTATTCTCGGTAAGAATTTTGAACATTTTGAATGCTTTGCCACTTATTTGGCAACTGAAAAATCATTTAAACGAGTTTTAGTACCTTAAATAACTGACATGTCGCATGTCTTGAGTAAGCAAATGAGACAGAGACTGGGTATTTGTTTAAGTCATTTATTAAACATATACATATCAGGAGTTGTAACTGGAACATATACTTAGAACTAGCTGACTGACTTGTTACTTCAAACACACTTGCATGTGCATCTCCATTCATGCCTGCACCCACTCTGACTATACAAAATGCCACTGATCCTGCACATGCTCAGTAACTTATATGGACATGCTAACTAGCTACAGTGGCTGACTAGGTACAATACACACAAGGATCTACAGTGAGGACATTATTAATTCCTAACCCTTGACTATGGGTGTTATTTTCAGTGTTCAGAACTAAACGTGTTTTGTGGCCTTAATGGAGACTTTACATTGCTGGCATGAAACCATCTGCAAGACAGTACCTGCATTGATTCATAACTTCTTTCTTTCTATGATCAGGGCCGGTGTTACCATTTTGGGGTCCCCCAGCAAATGTCAATTTGGGGGCCCTCTAGACAATTTCCTGATTACGCTCTTTAATCTGAACAGGACTGTGATATGACCCTAATAAGTAAAACTAATGAGCATGAGCAAGGTAAAGCACTAGAGAGATCAACAACCCAGAGTGACTGATTTCAGTGCAAACCCTGGATTTTAAGTCTAGCCGAAGCTTCCAGTTTTCAGGGATGGTTTTCTCTTTCTGGAAGTTTTATAAATACTGACAGAATACCAGATACTATAACTTTCAACTTCTTTGCTGAAGATTTCAGCCAGTGCCATAAATAATAGCAGAATAAAGGCTCAAAATCAGAAACATGTCTTAACTTTTTGAGTTAATTAGACTAATATTTAATAGAATAATACCTTTTGCATCAATATGCATTTTTTGGAAAATAAGAACTATAAAACTCTGTCTTGATTGATTGACTGTCTGTAATCCTGAATTATTAATCATCAAATCAATCTTTTTACAATGGACACAGCAAAATTATGAGCAACATTTGTGAAATCAGGGAGCAACAGGTATGGATTGCTCCTCAGTGCCGTAAATACAAGTGACTTACCCTTGTTGCTGTTTGGTTACTGCTAAAAAGCAGTCACTTATCTAGTGTGGCAGTACCAGTGTTGCACAATGTATTGCTATTTGCTGAAATAAGTACAAAACTGGTATTGTTATGCATATCACAGTCCTGTTCAGGTTAAAGAGCACGATCGGCAAATTAATACAAGAGGAAAACAATTGTGGGGCCCCTATTCAGTCAAGGATGTTTAAGGGCTCTCTGCAGCCACAGATATTGCAGGTACCTAAAGATCACTATGTTGTTAATTTTAGTGAAGAGAATATCAACCAGCAGGGTTTAACTAAACTAGAGGCACTATGCCAGTGGTAAAAATTGTGAAGTCTTTTACTTGATAACACTGTTAATATAACCAGAGATATCTTTGAATTTTAAAGGAGATATAAATTAGAGTTATTAGCCAACTGGTTTATTAAGTATAAAAGATTGCTGTATTAGCTTTTGTTGGTTTGACAGACATGTTGCAAAATATCAAGATAAGATGCTTTGCTGTGGTTGGCCCCCAGCGACCACAGGGTTCGCTGGTGCCTAAAGCCGGCTGTGACTATGATGTAATAAACATAATTAGAATGCCAGGAGAAAAAAAGACATGTTTACAGACTTGCACTTAGCTTATAGAATTCAAGTTCTTAATTTTATTTTTATGTGTCAATATTTTACACGAAGCTTACAGTTTTGCCATTTCTTCATATCGGCAGTAACTTTGAGATCTTCTTTCTTTTCCTTTTAGCTTTTCCTATGAGGGGTTGCCACAGCAGAAAATGGTCCATAGAATGATTGGCAGTGGAGTTTTTACAGAGTCACGTTGTCAGCCCGGGACTCAACCTTCCACAGAAGGCATACACTCACTCCTAAGACCAATTTACAGTGTCCACTCTACCTGCAGCATGTCTTTGGGATGTGGGAGGAAACCAGAGTACCCAGAGGAAACCTACATGACTGCACAGAGGACATGCAGACTCCGCACAGAAAGCACTCCAGCCGAGAATCGAACCAGAGAACCTCTTGCTGTGAGGTGGCAATGCAAACTGCTGAACCACTGCGGCCACCCAGTAATGTTGATCTGAATTATGTATATACCACAAAAATGTTTTTTTCAATTTAAGTAAGAAATAATTTTCTGAATAACACACAACTTTTAACTTTCTGCTTGAGGCAGAGTTATAAAATAATATTTAAACTGTGATAGTCATGGAAGACCAGATAAATGAGTTTGTTTCATTTAGTGAAAGCTGCCAAGTAACCTCAGCAATTTCTATTTTAAATTTAGTAATTTTTTATTATTGTTTGCATGTGTATATCAAACACCATTTTTAGTGTGTCTATCTATATAAATTATACACACACACACACGTGTGTGTGTGTGTGTGTGTGTGTGTGTGTGTGTGTGTATGTATATATATATATATATATATATATATATATACATACACACACACATACACATATTTATATATATTTATATATATATATATATATTTATATATATATATATATATATATATATATAAAATGTGTGTGCGTATGTATGTGTGTGTCTATATATATATATATATATATATATATATATATATATATATATATATATATATATATATATGTACACACACACACACACATATATGCATATGTGGACCCCCTTTAGAAGTTTGAAGTTTCAAAACTTCGAACTTCAAAAGTCGAAAGGCCGGGACCATATGATCAAAGTTTTTGAAACTTTGAACATTTTGAATGGAGGTTGCTGTACAGCAAGGAATGGGATATTTACCATTTTCTTTATTATAGTGTGATCTCAGAGTTGGTATATTTAATTAACAGGGGTTGTGGGTGGTGCAGCCCCCCCCCCACTTAAAGAGTGCAGGGGGGCTCGCCCTCCCCATAAAAGCTTAAAAAATGTATTTTTTTATTTTTTTTAATTAGGTTTTTGAAGTTTCAAAACTTTGATCTTATGCTCTTGGCTGTTTGAAGTTTTGCAACTTTGTGCTTCTAAAGGAGATCTATATATATATATATATATATATATATATATATATATATATATATATATATATATATATAAAATATACTTTATAAAAAATGTAATTTATATGGCAGCTACCACTTCTCAAATGCAACACAACATCTGCAACCTTTTGTCACTGAAACATCTTTCTGCTTAAAGTGCTTAGTTTCTAGGAGATATCGCATTTCATATACCTACAACTCCAGACAGCACAGGAAAATTACACAGGGGAATCTAGACTTGTTTGTCTTTTATAACGATATGGATACTGAGATACAATGGGACCTTTAGAGTTACTAGGTATAATTTAGGGAAACTGATGAGTACAAGAGAAACCGTGAAGATAACATACTGAAATGAACAGCAGAAAACTGAGTCCCTTGTTCACTACTGCAACAGGGCTGCACCCCTGGGTAATAGTAAGTGCTGTTCCCTCTCACTTTGTCAAGGGGTCAGCCGGAGGGGAAGAGGAGAGCATGGATGAATGCCCTGCATCAGGTTTTATAGGTTCAAGTACTAGGCTAGCTGCCCTTGCAGGACATTTTAAGTCTAACAATTTTCCCAAGCCGAGAAATTTTTCTTTTTCAGAGAAGATAGCCTCTGCTTCTGAGTGCAGTTTCCTAATTTACACTTGGAAGTAGTACATTGAAAATATAGAGGGAGCAGGACAAATGCCGAATGGTACATCTCTGTGTCATTTGCATACAGTCAGGAAATAATTCTAGTGGATGTTTTGGCTGTTTTGCACAGATGGATGGTTCCCTGACTGTAATCCAGATTCTCTTGGTTTGGGTAGTAGTAATTTTCCCCTGAGGAGCTGTCCGGGAGGGGTGGAAATGAGCACTATAATGCTGGATCACCTATCCAGTGGGAAACAGGTAGTATCTGGTCTGGCTACGACTCTCAGTGAGACTTAAATATGAGCAGACACATGTAGGGAGAAATGTAAACAGACTGTTCAGTGAAGACAGTATGCATATGAACCTTAGTCATGTCACTGCATCGAGGGAAGAGGGGGTTAAAAGTAAACCTAACCGGAAAAAGCCTCTACTACCCCTAGGATGACAGCACACTGATGGGTCTATATTATAAGATTGATGTTTGAAAACATTAAACAACATATGGTCGACACCATATGGTCGATGTCTTCAAACATCGATCTTATAAAAAGGCAAAAAAAAGAAAAAAGTACCCTAACATGTTTAAGCAGAGGGGCAAGCCCCCCTGCACCCCCACACCCCCGCTACTTAAATATACCAACTTCAAGACCACATTGTCGGCTTTCAAGAATATAATATAGACCCTCTCTATCTCCTCAATTCTACTAGGAGAAAAAAATAAGACGGAAAAACAATAAATGTCAGTTAGCAACAAATGTACCAAAAACTCATCCTGGTGCCTCAGCAGAGCCTTCATGGTGGTACCATAGAGATACTTCAGAGAAAATAAAAAAAACAGACTATCAATCAGAAGCAACCAAAGAAAGGAAACAATTAATAAAAGAAGCATTTTCAGTCAACTTCAGCATTAAGACCGTTGGCTTCAGAGTACCAAATGATCTGTGAATATTCTTTCCTTATATAAGAGCAATTTATCTATTGAAGTACCACTCACCAAATGCATTTTATTTGATTTAAAATTGTCACTTTAATACATGAAAACTGTGCATTGATAACTACTAATGCACATTCAACTACAACATTTTCAGTACTCTGATGTCTAACATGTCTTACAAGTTCCTGTATTCTAAATTTAAATTTACATTTAATTCAGTTTCACTAATATAAAAAATACATGTGCAGGTAATGGTGTAGATCATTTTTTCTGAATTACAAGTAAAGGTAGCTAAACATGAAAATCTGCACCACTGATACAAATGGAACTGTGTGCCACATAAATAAAAATGTTGCCGTTACCACAGGGATAGGTAGGAACTCCCCTACATCTAGGATTACTGTACAGAGCATTCATAGAGTGTCTGTTGTAGTAACTTGTAATAAGTAGATTTCCTAGGGTCTTGCCCCTTGAAAAATGATTCCACAAGTGTATTATATAACAAAGTATGAAGAAAAGAATCACTATATAACAAATGCCAACACTTCCTGACATGGCTAAATCAAAAGATAAAACATATCAGTGACAAACTGAATATTATATTTTTTATCAGTTTCCTTAGAAGACAATATAATGTATATAAAAACAGAACAGTTGTGTACACTTACCATAAATGTAGATGCTCGACTCTATTCACTGTTGCAGTCATTACATTTGGGTAATCTGCTGGGATGTTGCCCTCAGTTGGTCTGATTAATAAAGTCTTGGGTCCTGAATCGGTTGCTATCCCTTCCATGACGTCACGTCATCAGGGGTATAAAACATGCAGCCGACGCCATTATATCAGTTTTTCTTGCCCCAGATGTCAGGTGCCCCCAAAATGGGGAGCCAAATATTTAAGTAATTATAAACACAAAAATATATATCTCCAAACTAAAGCAAATACACCAAAAAGGCTTTTAAAGGAAAGTACAAGTATTGAAAGAGAAAAATCAGGGGGTTGGAGGGTAACCAGGACTGCAACAATGAATACACTCTAACATCTACATTTATAGTAAGTGTACACAACTGTACTATGTTCTTCGTGTTTCACTGTTGCAGTCATTACATTTGGGTAGATTCCCAAAGCTATGGTTGGGTGGATGGATTTATACAGCATTAGGACCAGCTATAAGGCCCTGTAGGACAGCAGTGGCAAAGCCAGCTCTGGATTTAGAGAAGATAGGTAAATGGTAATGTTTGGTGAATGTATGAACTGAGCTCCAGGTAGCAGCCTCTAGAATGTCTCTGGTAAGAACACCTCTGAGAAAGGCTGTAGAAGTAGATGCAGCCCTGGTGGAATGAGATCTGATCCCCTGGGGGATAGTTTTACCATGGTGCGTATAGCAGAAATGAATACAATGGCTTATCCATTTGGAAATAGTCTCCTTTGAAATGGCCTTTCCCTCTGCTTCTGCAGCAAATGCCCACCAGTAGTTGATCTGATTTTCTTAGAGATTTTGTCCTGTTTAAGTAAAATCTAAGCTGTCTGTGTACATCCACTCCCCTTGTTCTGTGGATTGGGAAAGAAAGTTGGCAAATGAATGGTTTGATTAAGAGCCACACTGGATACCACCTTATGAATGAAGGATGGATTGGTCCTGAGAGACACCCTGTCCACATGAAAAATAATGAAAGGCTCCACTGCCATAAGAGCCTGTAATTCAGAAATTCTTCTAGCTGAAGTGACTGCTAAAAGGAAAGCTGTTTTCCAAGAGAGAAATTTTAAGTCTGCAGTAGTAGCTGGCTCAAAAGGAGGAAGAGTAATACAAAGTTGAGGTCCCAGGCGGGGGTTGGGGCTCTCCTGGGTGGTCTCAAGTTTTTGGCCCCTCTGAGATACTGCTTTAGCAGAGGATGAGAGAAGAGGGGAGGCTCTGTGTTGTAATGAGCTAAAATGGCTGAAGCATGGATTTTTATGGAAGAAAAGGACAGGCCCTTGTGAAGCATCTCAGTTATGTATTGTAAAATCTGAGGAATATTGGGCACTGCTGTGCTTATCCCTTGTGATTGATTCCAGGCACAAAATCTTTTCCACTTGTCAACATAAGATTTTCTAGTACTAGGCCTTTTTGCCTGCAAAATGACATCCATCACAGGTTTGCTGAGGGATGCTAAGGGTGAATTTAGGTGATTAGCCACGCTGCAAGATTCAAAGTTTGGTGATGAGTGTGCAGAATTTGGTTGTTCTGCTGAGACAGTAAGGTGTCTGAGGCAGATGCCATGGTGGAAGGTGTGACATATTGTGCAGGAGTGGGTACCAGTGTTGGCAAGGCCAGTCTGGAGCAATCAAAACCATTTTTGGTTTGTCCTGTTTGACTTTTAGTAGAACTTTGAAGAGCAGAGGTAGAGGGGGAAAAGCATAGACTGATAGGTTTTTCCAGCTGAATGATAGAACATCCACTTTCCAGGCTTTTTTGTGATGAATTCTTGTGCAGAATTTGTCCAACTGATAGTTCTGGGGTGAGGCAAAAAGATCTATGTCTGGACTCCGCCATTTGCGTGGCAACATGTTGAAAATCCATGGTTCCAGTTTCCATTCGTGTGGGTCCATGAGATTTCTGCTTAGTTCATCTGCCAGAGTATTCAGCTTTCCTGGCAGGAATTGAGCTTGTAGCTGTATTTGGTAGGTCAAGGCCGTGTTCCACAATGCCATGGCTAGTTTGCAATGGGGGTAGGAGTGTGTACCCCCTTGCTTGTTTATGTACTATATAACTGTGGTGTTGTCTGTCTTTATCATTAATTGTCCTGGATGAAGGTAGTCCTTGAAGGCTGTCAGTGCATTCTGTACATCTAGCATCTCTTTTTGATTGATATGAAGGTGCATTTGATTTGGGCTCCATTTGCCCTGAATGCACTTCCCTGCCAGATGAGCCCCCCCAAGCATAATCTGATGCGTCTGTAGTTAGAGTTTGGGCGGCAGGGAGTGGAGTGAATGGCAGTCCCTTGTTTTGGTGGCAGGCCTCTGCCCACCATAGGAACTCTAGTTGCAGGCAAGGTATGATAGGAATCATGGTTTCCAGGCTGTGACAGTGTTGACTCCATAAACTTTTTAAGTACCACTGAAGTTTCCTCATATGCACTCTTGCATATGGAATTAGAAGAATGCAGGAGGCCATGAACCCCAAGGCTTGCAGAATTTGTCTTGCAGATAGCAGGGTTTTTGTGGCCACCTGTTTGAAGTACGTTACCAAATGAAGTTGCTTTTCTGGCATAAGGTAAGCCATCTGGGCAGTTGTATTCAAGATTGCACCCAGGAATGTAATTTTTTGAGAGGATACCAGTTGTGAATTCTTTTCATTTATAGTGTACCCTAGACAAGTTAGAAGCCTTTTTACAAACACCAGATGTTTTAGAAGAGTGTCCCTATTATCTGCCTGAATCAGACAATCATCCAGGTATGGATGCATTTGAATATTTCTTTGTCTGAAAAATGCAATTACTGGAGCCAGGCACTTTGTGAAGACCCTGGGCGCAGTAGATAAGCCAAAGGGCAGTGTAGAAAACTGGCAATGCAAGTAGCCTGCTTTGAAACGGAGGTATCTTCTGCAAGATTCCCTGATTGGGATATGCAGGTAAGCCTCTCTTAAGTCTAGAGTTACCAACCAGGCATCTTTGCCTAGCATAGGAAGTAACTGTTAAAGAGTCAGCATCTTGAATTTTGGAATGTCCAGAAATGTGTTTAGAGTAGATAAATCCAGAATTGGATGCCATGATTTGTCTTTTCTGGGTACCAGGAAAAGTCTTGAATAGAAACCTTGTCTCTTTTCCTCTTCTGGAACCAGTTGAATAGATCCCATGTTCATGAGGGACAGCACTTGTTTCTGGGCCTCTGCCCACTGATTTGGGGGCAGGTCTGGCCATCCGTTTGGGATTGGCAACATGTGGAAATGAAATCTTTATCTCTGGGATACTATATTTAAAACCCATTTGTCCTGGGTTGTAAGTTGCCAGTTTCTTGCTTGAAGTGCCAACTTTCCCCACAAAGGGGTAATCAAAAGGTAAGTGTAAAGGGAAGTCATTGAGACTGCTTACCATAGGGAGGTGCCTTGT
Source organism: Protopterus annectens (assembly GCF_019279795.1). NCBI lineage: Eukaryota > Metazoa > Chordata > Ceratodontiformes > Protopteridae > Protopterus > Protopterus annectens. Next base: position 1,391,601,197 of record NC_056725.1, read on the forward strand.
TGTTTCCAGATTTGGAGGAGGAGGAGGCACCCCATTGTTTTGTTCTAAAAGTTCCTTGTGACTGTGTGAAACCTGGAGCCTATGGAATGTCTGGGTTTGACTTGAGTGGCTCTCGAAGGAACTGGAAAGGACCAGTTCTTAGTTGGCCAGTGCCTACTAAATCTTGGAGGTTGCACTTGTAAGAAATATTTCACAGTTTGCATAGATTTAGCTTTATCTTTCATCTTTTTTAAAACTTCTTCAGCCATAGTACCAAAGAGACAGTCCTGTTGTAAAGGAGCATCCAACAATTTTGCTTTAACGTGATCAGGTAAAGTTTGCTCTTTGAGCCAAGCATGCCTTCTTAGCACAGACCCAGTTACAGCAGCCCTGCAAGAGGCCTCCAAAGAATCAAAACCACATTGCAAACTATGTTTTCCAACTTATTGCAACCACAGAACAAAACCAGTGAAAAAATAATCATAAAATTAAATTTGATGGGATTCAGATTGGTATGGAAATTAATTTTTTGGATATTTCCTTGAAAGGACAAATAGGTAAAAAGATATATACTGTTATATATAGGAAGTTTAATCAGGCAAGTAGGATGTTACATGCTACAAGTTGTCATCCAGAACATACTTTAAAATCTATACCTTATGGTGAAATGCTAAGAATAAAGAGGTTGTGTAGTGATGTTGAAGAGGCAAGAGAAGAAGCCAAATGCATGATATTTAATTTTATAGAGAGAGGTTATAATTTAGATGAAGTAAAACAAAGTTATGTAAAATTATATAAAGAAAATAAGGGAATATCTAATAAAAAACTATTATGAATAATGAATGCAAAAAAAATAATAAAAAAAGAGAAAGAAGGTTTAGATATATTTTTTGTTACTAAGTATACTGTTTTTTCCAATGAGTTGAATGAGATAGTGAAAAGTTATTGGAAACAGATTAGAAAAGAGGTGCCCTCCTTGTCAGATATGGAACTTTGTGTTTCATATCAAAGGGGACGCAGTCTAAAAGATTTTCTAGTATGAGGAAGGTATAGAAGACCAGTACAAAGGTTAGGAGACACTGTTATTAAGAAGAGGACTTTTCCTTGCGGAAAATGTTCAGTCTGCCAGTATATAATAAATGAGGCAGAAAAAATAGGAGATAAGAGTTTTAATACCTTGGGTGTTTATTCTTGCTTGAGTAGAGATGTAATTTATTTGATTAAGTGTTCATGTGGAAAAAAATTATATAGGGGAGACCAAAAGAAGTTTTGCAGAGAGAATAAAAGAACATATGAGAGATGTGAGAAATAAAAAAAATGTCGAGTCCAGTAGCAGAACATTTTCATTTGACACATGGGGGGGGACATAAAGGATATGAAGGTTACAGTTTTAGAACAAATAAAACATCAGTATGGTAATGATTTGTTGAAATATGTTCTGAGGAAAAAGGAAGCCATTCTTATTATGAAATATGAAACTTTACAGCCCAAAGGGCTTAACAAGGAGTGTAATTGACAAGGTTTTATATATTGATTGTTTTATTGGCAGTTTTGAGCTGTTTTATTAAATTGTATAATTGATTTATTGAAATGTTAAATGTCTTGGATATATATTGTGGGGTTTTAGAGGGTAAGATTTTTTAATCTGTAAAGGCAACAGCCGAGGCGCTAGGGACTTAGAGTTTTTTATAATAAAATCCATTTTTGTGGAAAGTAGAGCTGTTTTTTCACTGGTTTTGTTCTGTGGTTGAAATAATTTACTTCATCTATCGTAGTCGAAATATGTTTTCCAACTTGTTCAGCTGAATGCAATAACTCCTGTAAATCTTTATTTTCCACACAGTCAGAAATTAACATCATTTTCTGTTTAAGCAGTCCCATGATATGCTGTTGATATTTAAGCATATGAAATTGACAGTTTAAAGCCCTGATTGCCAAGGTTGCAGAAGTGTAAACCTTCTTACCCCATCTATCCAGCACTCTGGAATCTGTATCAGATGGGGTAGGATTTTTTGCAGTACAGGCCTTGATGCCCTTGGGACCCCGAGAAATTGTTTCAGGATCTGCAATAGGATTTTTTAAAAAGGAATTTGTGGGAGTTAGGAACCCTGTAGTATCTGTCTGGCTTACAAGGAGCCACTGGCAGAGAATCAGGAGCCATACTAGATTCTGAAAAAACATCAACAATGTCTAGAACTGGAGGTATAGCCAAAGGCCTATGCTGAGGAAGAAGAAGAAAATCCCTAAGTCTCTTTTTAGATTCAGAGAAATCCTGACGTTCCCAGTGGAAATGTTCCCTTAAACTATGTAAAGTTTCCCCAAAAGAAAAATCCTCAGGGAGAGAAGTAGAAGGAATGGAATCGTTTGCATCAGAGTCCTCATAAGTTTGTATAGACAAATCCTGTTCATTAGAAGAGTCAGACGAAATAGAATCCTGTTCAGAAGATTCATAATCAATGTCTTGCCTAGGCCTCTTAGAAGGTGGGGGGGGGGGGGTTGGCTACCCCTGCTCAGAGTAATTAAATCTTCAGCCATTTTGATCATCTGTTTTTTAGGCATAGGGGCCAGCACATGTGGTCCAGGCGTCATTTTTTTAGACAAAGATTTTGATTTTGGCCTTAGTTTTGAAGATGGCGTCAGTCTGATATACAAATCTGTAGGCCTGAAAACACCCTCAGAAGCCGGTGCCTGCACAGCGGCTCTGGACCCATCTAAGGTAGGGGCATCCGCAGGTTCCATAATTGAAGCATCTTGTGGCATACTGGACTCTGAATGGGTCCCAGTAGAGGCCTGTGAATCAGAAGTAGCGGGTATCAGGGGCTGCGAAAGCACCACACTAAGTACCGGCCAACTGGCGACTGGCTTAGAAGCGTTGTCATCAGTTTTGGACCTCAACAGCCTGTCTCTGTCTTTTTCTTTGTGTTTTTTAGGGATTCCGATAGTCTGATTACTAACCGACGACATTTCTGGATAATTAAATCGTGAGCCAAAATATCTAGAAGCAATAATATACCGACATTTAATAGTGCATTTATTAAATTTAGCACAAAATCAACAGCAAGGTACATTGTGGTCAGGTCCTAGGCAAGGAATACAGTACAAATGAAAATCCTTATGAGGTATTTGCTTTCCACAAGTAATGCAATTATTAACTTTTACTGACATCGATAAGGAGCAAGAAAAAGTTTCCCCAATGGGGTACTTAGCTTTTTAGTTGAAAACTTTGGTTCTGAAACTCGAAAACGAAAATTTCAGGAGTCGGCCGACTGGCACTTGCGAACTGCTTCTGCTTCAGGCATCGCACGGCAAGAAAGACTGATGTAATGGCGTCGGCTGCATGTTTTATACCCCTGACGACCTGAAGGGACAGCAACCGATGCAGGACACAAGACTTTGTTAATCAGGCCGAGTGAGGGCAAACTGCCAGCAGATTACCCAAATGTAATTACTGCATTAGTGAAACACAAAGAACATCTGCCAGTTACGGGCTGTCCCATGAACATTTGTTTCACTAAACAGGTTTCCAAACTATAATTAATGTTTAGACAGTGGAAATAAGAGGCCTGTTGCTTCTCTTACTCATTCTAGCAGCAGTAATTTTCTGTGTCCATTATTTTAACAGAAATAAGATCATAGGATATGAATTTAGGATATGAATTTACAACTGCAAACTATGACCATAACACATTCAGTCAGAAGTGTATAAACTTAGGAAACTAAGACTAAAATGTAAAATCATAACACCATGACACCTAAAACACTGGATTCAGATATGTAACAATTATTAATCATGCAAGTCTTCTGGGAAAATACCAGCAAACAAGTCAGCTGAAATTAAATATAAATACTAGCCCTTCTGAAGTATATATATGTTCATAGGTTCATACTAGGCTATCTGCCCTAGGGCAAAGCCTAGCCAGAGTGTGTTTGGCTTTCGCCACCCATTTTAAATTAATTTTGCTATGCCCTTTTTCGAGGTTAGTATACTGTGCCTCTGTCTAACAGTGACACAGAAGTGATACCCGGGGTAAACCTACGATTCCCCCATCCACTCATCAAGATTCCTCTTGAAGAGAGTCAATGAGGGACTCTGCCTAACCTGGACTGGGATTTTATTCCAGAGTGAAGGGAGCCTCTGGGTTATGAATCTGTCCCTCCAGCATGTCCTATTTATTTCAGTGCTGAGGTTCAAGTCTCGAGTGCATAGCTCGATGGGATTTGGATTTTCTAAGATGCAGCATGTCCATTAATTCCGGGTTGGACATGGCTTTATACTTCAGGCACAGATCGCCTCTGAGCAGGCGGTATGCCACTGAGTAGAGCTAGAGTTTCTTTAACCGGGCAGCATATGGCATCTGTTTGAGCCCTTTGATCCTCTTGGTGAGGTACTTTTGGGGTCTTTCCAGTTGCTGCAGGTGTCTGGTAAGGCATATCCCAAAAGGGGCATTGTACTCTATTATGGACCTGATGAGGGATGAGTAGAGGCACGATGACCTTCCCTGATCTAGATGTGAATCCCTTCATGATTAGGTGGGCTATATAAAATGTTTTTCTAACCACTTTGGCCACGTGGTTGTCAAATGAGAGATTGCTATCAACTTGGGTCCCCAGGTCCCTAATTACTTCTTCTGTACTTAATGGATTACCACCTATGTGGAAATTTTTGGGCACTTTGTTTTTGCCAAAGGGGATGACTATACACTTTTTGGCATTTAGCTTGAGGCCATGGCTCTGGCACCAGTTGTCTGTTTCTATGAGGCCCTTTTGGAGGATGCTTGTGTCAGCTGGAGAGTCGATTATGGCACCCGGTTTGCAGTCATCTGTGAACTTGGTCAGCTACAGTCCTTCCGTGTTGGCCTGTACCTCCGAGAAATATATACTGAACAAGAGAGGTCCCAGGACTGAGCCTTGTGGGATGCCACTTGTAACTGGTTTGGAGTCTGACATGACTCCAGCAATTCTAACCATGTGGGTTCTGTCCTTGAGCCAGTTTGCAACCCATCTAGTGACATAGGGGTTTATATTTAAGCTGGTGAACTTATCTATAATGCCCGAGTGGGGTATTGTATTGAAGGCTTTTGCGAGGTCCAGGTAGGCTGTGTGGACCACCTTCCCCTCGTCAATGGCCTTGGTGACTGTTTCAAAGAAATTGACCAGGTTTAAGAGGCAGGATCTGCCCTTAAAGCCAAACTGGGTAGGATCCAGTGCCTGTAGGTCCCCAATATCTTTATTTATGAGGTCCACGATGATCCTTTCCATAGCTTTGCAGACCAAGCTAGTCAGCCTTATGGGGCGATAGTTTCCAGGATCCGTTGAGGCACCACTAGTTTCCCGGATCCATTGAGGCACCACCTTTGTGGAGAGGGATCACTGTTGCTGTACGCCACTCTTTGGGTACATATCCTGTAGTAAGGCTGAGACTGAACAGTAGTTTTATGTTTGGGTTTAGCTCTTCTTGGAGTTCATGTAGGATGCAGCCCGAGACACCGTCTGGTCCCATTGATGCTGTGTTTTTTGCTTTGGAGAGGGTGGCTCTTACCTGAGCATCTGAGATGTCGGGGGGGGGCAGCACTCTGCTGGGATAGATATTTGCCCTTTTGATGGTGAGGGGGGTAGAAGTTTGTGCTGAACCTGTCAGCTAGGATGTTGGCAATGTCTGTGGGTTTGGTGTATTTTTTGTCATTTTGGACTAATTCTGAGCATATCTGAGAATTCCCAGCCAGGTTCCTAACATAACTAAAGAAAGCCTTGTGATTATCCTTGGTGTCCTGTGCAATTTTTCTCTCGAAGCTGGCCTTAGACGATTTTATGAGTGCCCTTAGTTTTTTTGCTAATACTGATCAGAGATGCCTTCCCTTTTTGGAATTTTGCTCTATCATGTAGTAGCTTCCTCCTTCTATTGTATAGTTTGTTTATGGTTGGGGTGCACCAGACAGGACGTCTGCCTTTGGAGGATTGGGTCTTGGTTTTATTTGGGATTGCATGATCCATGCATTCCTGAAGGTGTTCATAGAATGCGTTTATAAAGGATTCTGCAGTCTGGGCCATATTTTCCATAGGCCCGGGGGCTTTGAAGGATTCCACCTCGGTTTTGAGGAGTGTGAAATTTGCTTTAGAGAAGTTTTTCACTGTGGTTTTCTGGGCAGGGGGTGGGGTCGGAATGTGAATATCCAGTAAGATTAGTTTATGGTCTGATCTTACCAGTGAGGGATACACTTCTGGTCTGGAGCATAGAGTCCCCATGTTGGTGATGATCAGGTCCAGTATGTTTTCCCCTCTTGTGGGAGTGGTAACAAGTTGTTACATAGCATTTGAGTTTATAAATTCTGGGAACCTTTGGGCTTGGGTGTTGGAGCTAGAGTAATGCTCCCAGTCTGTTTGGGTAGTTGAAGTCGCCCAATATAATGGTGTTTGGAGAGACCTTCATATTTTCCAGTGTTCTCAGGAAGGCCGAGTGGGGTTCCCGGGTTTGGGAGGGTGGTCTGTAGCAGGCTATAAACTGGAAGGCAGTTTTACCCACTGTTAGTTGCACATGGATAGTCTCTGATGCTTCGTGCTGTGCCACCAACCTGGAGGTGTGGGTATCTTTGACAAATATTGATACTCCCCCTCCTTTTGTGGTTCGTTCCAAGTTTTGGGGGCCGAAAAACATGGTATGAGGTATAACCTGGTAGTGCTGGGGTGCTCTCGGGAGCCTTGAACCAGGTTTCTGTTACTGCACAGATATCAAACTTCTCCATGCTAAGGAGAGTTTCGAGTGCATGCATCTTGAGGTTTAGACTTCTGGCGTTGAGTAGCATTACTCTTAGTTTCTTATCCCTTGTAATACCTATGGAGGTGGGTTTGTCTTTTGAGCCTTGCCTAAAAAAAGGCACTATGGGGGTAGCAAGAGCCTTTGCCAATATCCAAAAGCCCAGGGGTGACAGGTGCAAGCCGTCCCTAGCGAAGCATCGTGGCTTGTCGAGCATGTCATCCCAGGCTGACAGGCATTGGATCCCCTTTGAATGACACCAATACTTAAGCCAATTGCTGAAATTGATCATCTTGTCTTCATATTGTGGCATCATTCTTGGTGAGGGTAAGATGCTACTCAAGGTCAGGGTCATACCGGCCTGGGATACATGCTCAGAGAGCTCCTCTATGTCTCTCTTCATGTAGTCCAGGGAGGTACATCTCAGGTCATTCACACCAGCATGGACAATGACTGATCATATTTGTACTTGCCTTGGAGTGACCTGAGTGCTTATGTGGCGGATCCTAGCGCCTGACAGGCAGCTCACCATGACCTTCTCCTTGTTCAGCCTGGTGAGTGGGACATCAGTGTGCCTGATGATTGAGTCACCTATTACAAGTGTATCAGGTGTGTTGTTTAGCCTTAAGGGCTGTGACTGTTTGGCACACTGGCTTTGTGAGCTATGTGTTGCACTGTTTTGGTTTGGGGTAGCTGTTGCTTGGGTGTCTGCTTTGGAGGTCTCTGCTGCTTAGGCAGATTTTTATTTAGAGCCTCAGAGTATGTTTTTGTGTGTTTATGTGTTTGGTTTGCTGTCGTGGTAGGTCTATGTGAGACTGGAATTGTAGTGAGCGTGGTTTCCTTCTCCTCCTGACTGGTTACGCCACTACTGAGTTGAGAGAGCTTAGCCTCCAGTTTGGCTATATCGTTGCATCTTTCACATATGTTGGAATTTGTTGGGAGGAGGAGAGGGCTGTCTGTGTACATGAGGCAGTTGTAACATTACCTCAAGATTCCCAGATTCACCAGCTGGACCAGAGAGGAGATTGACAACTGACCTTTGGACATGCTAGAATAGTATTGGGAATTCCTTTATAATTAAAAAAAGGGCTAATGGGGAACGAGGTACTCAAGGGGAGTTTGTGAGGGTGTAGTGCTTTTAATTTTTTAGTGCCGACTTATATAATTGCTTTAGTGAGCAAGTGCCAGGTAACTTAAATGCGATGTGTTACAGGTAACTTAAATGCAAAAACAACAAACAGTAACTTTCTTTCAAGTGAAACAAGGAAATAAGTACAGTAAGCAATGCAGATATCACTAGGGATCCACAGAAGTGCTGAAAAGCCGCGTTTTAGGTGGAATTAGCGTTTCAGGGAAATAACAAGCAAACAAACAACAAGCATACAAACAAAGCTAGATTCAGCAGGCCTGGATCTAGTCTATGCTACAGCAAACAAGGTGTACCAATTTCAGTAAGAAACAGTTCAGATATGCAGGCACTATAAGCCTTTAACCAGAAATTCCCAGCTCAGAAGGGCAGAGTCCAGCCTCTCCTCCCACAAGAGTGGGAGGAATATAGCACATAAGGCTACCAGTCTTTCTTTTCTTGATGGTATTCAACTTAAATACTGTATTTTCATCTTTTCCAAGTATGTTTGCTGATTTGTAGGCCTCATTTACCACAGTCCTGCATCTGCAGCTCTGTAAGCAATATACCAACTGAGACAAACTTGGACTTGATCGGCTCACTATTTTCTATACATCTCAATACCACCGAAGCCTTTCAGCTATTTTTAATATACTGACTGAAACAGGACTAGTTATTGCAGGTTTTGAAGTTGCACAAGAGTATTTAAGGTACCATTTTATTTTGTGTTCAAAATTGTTCTGTGCATCAGTGGGTTTTGGCACTGTTAGCGAACGCTCTAAAGCAAGTCAAAATGATCAGTCCTTCACTCCACAATGGCACACAGGCTCATCTCTCCAAAGAACCAATAATTTAGATAAGATTGTTAATTTCTTCATAAATTTGCAGTCTATCTGCCTTTCCACTTATTAACTCTAGATTACAAGACAAAGATAAAGAAAAAAGCAGTGCTACATATTTATTCATACTGATGTTGTTTTTCAGACATCTAGACACTTAACAGAATGCTAAATACTTTCTTATTTGTCAACAGCAAACCAAATGAAAAAGCACCAAAGATCCAGATACATAAAAACAAAATTATCTGAAGAAAACCATCCGATCCACCAGGCTAAAAAATAAACAATTTAATAAAATAATGATAAAACATGAAATAAAACGTATACATGAATGAGTGCTTTCAGGACTGTATCCCGTTGTCAGAATCTGATGAAGGGATACAGTCCTGAACGCATTCATTAATGTATGTTTCAGTTTGTGTTTTGTCTTATCATTATTTTATTAAATTGTTTATTTTTTAGCCTGGTGGTTCGGATGATTTTTCTTCAGATACTTTCTTATTTGGGTAATATCTTTTTATATTTGACCTTTAATAGGCCTGAATTGGGATTTTGCCCAGAGCAAATTGGTTCTCACTCTCTATAGCAAGTACCTTCAGCTTCAACATCAATTTCCACTTTAAGGTGGTTTTTAATAAAACTCTAGTTACAATAACAATATGCTAGTTAACATGGTACACTATGCAATTAAAATGCTACACAAAACCAATAAATACAAAAATGAGATGAAAATATAAATAGAATTCAGATGTACATGATAAAGCCAACTAAGAAGCCTTGACGTATTATACAGAAGAATTTTCAGTTGTGACCAGTGGATTTTCACCACTCTGCAACAAGCTCATTTGTCAACCTTAAAATAGACTTGGATAAGGAAGGTGGTATCTACATATGGATATGAGTTGAGTATTTCAAAACAACTTTGTCTGAACATTGAATCTGGAAGGAGAACCCCCACTTCATTATAAGGATAGATTTACATACTCTAGTCAATTTGGTACAGCATTGCTAAAAACTTATTTATGGTTCCAAACCTGTGGGATTTTTTTCCCTTACATGCTTTTGTTGTACATAATCTCGCATTATTTCATAGCTTCCTAGTATATCTTAGACTCCTACTGATGGTACAGAGGTATAATGGATCAAGCCTTCTGGTGTAGAGAACTAACTCAATTAAACATGGAAACCATGAGAACATTATTTTAGCTTTAGCCTTTAATGGACCCAGATGAATGTAAAAATGCAACACGCATTTGTTCTCTTGACCTGTGCTTGAGTCATTGGAATGACTTGTTAGTATGTTCTGGAGTAAATCTCAATTTGTTTCCTTCTTTTGCTGTGACATTATTGTACTTTGACTGCCTTCATGTCAATCATATTTGGTACTGGAAAGAAAATAAGATGACCAAAGTAGGTTTTGATGCCCATAGCCTCCTACTGTGTAAATCTGAGCAGGATTCATAACCAGGCAGCTCATAGGCTGCCCCTGAAGAATACTTGCATCTAATTGGCTTATGTGGCTATGAAATAAAAAATGCAACAATTTTGCATGTTGGGATTATTTGCCTCAATCAAACTAATCAAATGGTCTTTAAGTCACAGATGCTAAAATTACTGCAAGTCATCTAGAACCTTGAAGATCTAAATGGTAGACCACTTGAGCTAGATGATGCCATATCTGGATGTCTGGCTAGAGTTTTCATTGACCCTTTGCATCTTCATTTACAACATGAATAACAATAATGTTTTATAGATGCCAAACAATCTCAGATCTACTAACCAAACAGGATAGAATAGCTACTGGAAAAAGGGTGCTGTTACTTGAATACTGCCTTGCAATCATTGGCTTCGCATCTACCAGAAATACTCAAAAACTTCAAATTATGCAGAATTGTATCTGTCATTTTAATTGTTGGTTGGGCTGGGAAATCAAGCAGATTGGCATCCCTTTCTTCTTTGAACCGCTCTTTTTATTGCCTTCCACACTAACATACAATGTCCTCATGGAACAGTGTAAAACTTTACATCACCTTTCCTACTAAGTTCGTAAGTTAGATCATAGTAATCTGGATCAAATGACCATCCAGGAGAACAGATTCCATAAGCGAAGGACCATAAACCATATTCTCATCCCATATATATATATTGCTTAAATATTCTAATATTTTGGATAGTACCGACATGAGCAGGTACTTTATTCCAAAGTGCAGACATTTTTATAGTGACAACATTTTGTCTTTGTTTTTAAGTGAGACAATATGTAACTTAAAATGGTTATGTCTCAGTAAGAATTATATTTTAAATAGTTTTGAGCTTGTACGTATTTAGTTAACATGAAGGCAGTAGAGTAATAGTCAGATAATACTCATTTCTTGCAGCAGAGTAATCAGATAATACTCCTTATTTCTTGGTAAGTATTTAGTTAACATAAAGACAGTAGAGTAGTAATCGGATAATACTCCTTATTTCTTGGAGCACCTGATTCTTTAGGTCTCACTCTTAATAGCCCACATTTAGCACTTTAGTCTATGCTGGCACAGCTTTCTGTTATCTAAGTCTTCCCTTCTAGAAGACTCTGCCGACCAGTCCTTGTGTTCTCTGCACCTTTGTTTCCTTTTCTAAGCAGCTCATATTTTACCTGCAGCATCAATCTAAATGTAGCTGCATTGGATCAGTAACCTAACTCCCCTCATAATGCTCTACCTACCTTTTAACTGCTCTGACTGTAGCTGCATTGGATCAGTAACCTAACTCCCCTCATAATGCTCTACCTACCTTTTAACTGCTCTGACTGTAGCTGCATTGGATCAGTAACCTAACTCCCCTCATAATGCTCTACCTACCTTTGAACTGCTCTGACTGTAGCTGCATTGGATCAGTAACCTAACTCCCCTCATAATGCTCTACCTACCTTTTAACTGCTCTGACTGTAGCTGCATTGGATCAGTAACCTAACTCCCCTCATAATGCTCTACCTACCTTTTAACTGCTCTGACTGTAGCTGCATTGGATCAGTAACCTAACTCCCCTCATAATGCTCTACCTACCTTTTAACTGCTCTGACATGTCTTTTTATTGTACAGTTTTCAGAAACTATACTAATCTGATAATAAATATTTGCTCTAACATCTACATAATTAAATTCCATATGTGCTTTGTGTTGTGTAACTATTTCAAAATTTGCATTTCACTTATCTTTGTATCTTTGTTGTACTATTCAGTCATACCATAACTAGGGACCGACTGAAAAGGAACACCAGTTGTTCCATTTAAATACATGCTAAATAAATAACAGCTGCCTATAACTTATCCCACATAGGATCCTAAGTTGTTGCTTCTCAATGTGTGTCACAAAGTTTCTATTGTCCAGTGTCACTCTGGTGTTACTACTTTTTCACTTTCTTCTCTTCTCAGCACCCCTGTGACTATCAGGTCTCCATTTTGCATGCCATGTTAGTCAGTTCATTCTCCCAGAGATTAGAGCCTTGCAGGCTATCCATTCCTGGAGGATCAAAAAGCAAGTGCTGAGAACAGAGACTTTATCCAGAGGAAATTGGAATTAGTTACTTAATCTTACCATGATCCCTCAGCACATGTCAACATTAAGCCCAAAGGGAGGTGTGCACTGGACATCCATGTGGGTGTCTCCTTCTTCTATAAGTGATGCTACCTCAGTGAGCCTACCCTATTTAAAAGCAAGCACCTCCTTTGACCCCTGATCTCTAGTAGAGATTTAGAATGCATTTGACACTGTCACCCACCCCAGCCATTCCTCAAGAGAGAGGTGAGAAAACTGTATCTTGTCATTTCTGTCTCTCTCTCTCTCTCCCCATCTCCATAGGGAATTCCTTTAGCACACAGTCCAATGGGATCAGGGCCACGATCAAGGCTTTACCTGTCTGCACCTTGAAGCTAGCCTGGCATTACTGCTTCATTATTTAACTTTGTGTGTCTGATTTAGGGCCTTCTAGACTTGTTTCTACCTTTTTATTTTCTGAATAGCCAGAATTTTATTAATCTCAATATTTAGTATTTCAGCCCACGATACTGAAACTTTGGTTATGTATAATGCAAACCTCAGTTATGTTCATTTTTAGACAATGCTTCTCCACAGCTTATGTATTATGGTGATACAAGAGCAAGTATTAACTGTTCAGAGTTTGAACCACTGTTGACTGAAATAATGAATTTTGCATTTTATTTATCTTTGTGGTATCTCCTGTTCATGACATTTACAGCTTTTGAGGATATTAAGTACTGATGGTGGAGACACAACATTTGAAAAGAAAGAGGTTTGAAAAAGCTGAAAAACTGGAAATTACTTCAGTTGTATGAAATATGGCATTATTCTACCCTCAAATTCAAAGTTTGGAAGTGTGCTGGGAAGTTTTGTTTCATTTTTAAAGGAAACAGTACTGAAGTGTGTGTGTTTGTGTGCGTGCTCATGTTCGTGTGTGTGCTCATGTTCGTGTGTGTGTGTGTGTGTGTGTGTGTGTGTGTGTGTGTGTGTGTGTGTGTGTGTGTGTGCTCATGTTTGTGCTTGTATACACCCAAAGTGCTAAGTATTGCCTCTGGCTGCTTGTGGGGAAAGATGCAGCTTCTGCTTACATGGTCTTTGGGCAATGTTTTGTCTGAATGTCTGAGATCACGTGTTGCTTCCATGTCTATCAAAATGTGAAGGGGTTGGGCAAGCAGTACACTCCATGTCTGTCATCAGGTTTAGTGCTTTGTTTCTGCATTTGGGGTTTATCCATAGAAGCACTCCAAGATTTACTTCACCCTGGCTGACATTTCAGCACCAGATTTGCAAGACAGACTTGGGTCACTGACAGTGGAAGCAGATTCCCTGTAGCAGTAGGCCAACTCACACACTCATGATGAAAAATATATTTAATTTGCAAAAGCCAAAAAATAAAACATTTAAAGAGCTGCTTAACCTAGTAAAATAAATTTCGGTCCACCAGCCCAGAGGAGTGGAGGTAGTGCCCATCTGGCTGCTGGTGACCCAAATTCAGGAACAGACTCGTGCTGTCTGTATGGTTTGCTGGTGAGATAGAATAAAGCAGCTGATGGACGTCTCTCATCCCAGGAAGGGTTTAGGGAAATCTGTCACTTGTGCAATCTTTGTTGGAGACCAGGGACCTTATTAGATCATCTCAGGAGCATTAGAGTAATGGTGACAAAGCCCTCACTTTATTGCACTAGTCACTTCTCAGATATAGTGCCTGTGCCAGGCCATCACGAGTGATGGTTCTCTGATCCACATGTTCAACCCCACTTAGAAACTATGCTCCCCAGACCTAACAATAAGTTACCATGAGACTGACTTCCAAGGAGACAGAGGCCCACCCAGTGTAATGTCATGCCCAGGACAGCCAGTAAGGAGCAGTTGGGGGATCTGGGGATGGATGGAGGGCTGCCAGGAAGAACAGCGAGAGGCTGTGTGAGGTTTGGTGGGAAGAAGTGCCAAATGAAAATAGATTGTAATGTGACACAAAGTGTGGTAGTGTATCTTTTCAAGTTTAGTTATCCAAATATGGGAAACAGCGACTCTGTCATAGAGTTTGTTACTGAGCTGAGGAAGTTAGCTCAGGATTGTATTTTTGGGGAACCTTTACCAGAATTGTTTTGTGCTTGTCTTTAGAATAAGTAATGATAGTGAAGGCTGTTCTCTAAGATGGACTATAGCATTTTAGTACTACCCCCCAACTCATTGCCTGCTCCCAGTGTTTCCATCCTTGAAGCTTCTCATGCATTGACTTCCCCAATGTACCCATGTAAGGATGATCTCCTTTTCAGAAGAACCCTACATGGGGGAGGTCTCAATAGTCATGTACGAGTTATAAGGGGTGTAAGTCAATGCATACTTGAGCTGGATGGAACAGTGGACTTTTTTCCCTTCTTAAGCCCTCCCCTCCAATCAATTCACTGGGCTTACATCACAAGTGGCCACACAAAGGTGTCACAAAGAATTGCTTGACCTCCTTGGGTGACATAGCACTCATATGCTAGCCTCTATTCTGTAGCACTGAGTTGTAGCTCATCAACAGTCTCATGACTGCTGTCTGCATCTTCCCTGAGTGATCACAAGCTGTCCCCATACCCGTCCCTCACACCTGGAAGACATGAACAGGTACCACCTTGTCTTTCCTTTTCCTCCCCACCACCTCCAACAGCAGCCTAAGCGATTATTCAAATTCAAGCCATCTGGGTTATAGTCAGGACTTTATCTCTTTACACCAGTGGAGCTGTGCAAGAAACATTTGAGATAGCTACTATATTGGAAGCATCTCACAATGTTGTAAATTTATATAAGCATCAACACTGATATAAGTATGCAGTGGAAGGTTCTTGGAGAAAGAGAGGTATTGATAGCCAATATTGCAATCTCAGAAGCTCAACAGGTACTGCACTTGCATTTGCCTAAATATAGCTTTATACAGAAATGATCTTCATAAAAACAAAACATGGTTAAAGTATATTATAGATATGTTGGAAATTATTAGTAGCATGACTGTAAGTTTAAAAATAAAGAAATGTTATAACTGTAGATTGTTTGGATGTACTAGAAAAAAATCTGTAGAAAGAAAGGTGTCAAGGAGCAGGTTGTTAAAAAGGATACTAAAATAAATACATATTTAAAGGATTGATAGTAAACAGCTTTACCTGAGATGTCACATTTCATGCTGCGTGAAAGGAGCTCAGATGGGAACCCAGTATAAAAGGATGTATTTATTCCATAGCCTGGATCCAAAAAATATCTTCTGTCATGTACATTAAGATTGAAGATTGACATGTGCTGAACAAAGGTGAAACAGATTGCACTGTCATTGTGATAAAGAATATAGAACGTGACATTTTGGAGAGGTGCACAAGTTCCACCATATGAAAAGACTGTAAGACTGCTTTGAAAATGCATGGCAGATGTCCTTGTGTCTGCCCAAGTTACAGTAATATTCAAAAGTTTCTTCTTTTTATAAATGTTTTGTCATTGACATTTTAAGATCACTTTTTTTTCCATGATTAGATTACATTGGAATAATTCTTTCTCAGAAGTCCACTATACCAGAATATTTATATTTGCTAGTTTCATTATTTGGTTATAAAAGTCTGGAATCTGAGATACAGCAGTAGTTGCAGTTTTACCTGGTATTTTACACAGTAACATTACCTTCCTACCTTAGTGTGTTCCTGAGCAGAAGAAGAATAGCCATCTCACCATAAAAGTATTGCATTACCATGTGTATTCCTGACATCTAAGGCTCAAATATGAGACAGTGTTTTTTTTTTTTTTTTGTAGTGGTGGTGGGGTAGCTGGATGAAGGATGGAGTTACAGGCTAGAGGATGTCACTTCCTGTAAGCACAGAAGGGAAATGGTCTCTATTGCAGCACATACATCTAGTTTGCTAGTACAGTCAGTGCCGTGGGCTAACACAAGTAAGAGCAACGTACTACACTCTTTTCTGTCCTCCTGATTCAAAGGTAGTAGGAGCAGAACAATGTGGGACCAGGGAGAAAAGTCACACTAATGACAATGCTGCTTCTTACAGACCTGTGCTAAAAGTCTGCTAAATATTACATGTAGTCATGGCAGCCTTTCCTATGGACAAGAGAATAACTCTGAAGTGTAAGCCCAAAGTAGTAGAGTATCAGGGACTAGCTTCCGCAGCCAGGCTGATGGAAGGTAGTCTCTATAGTAAAGCTGAAAAGCAAATACAAAAACAGGTCTCATACCAAGATTTCTTATGAGCAGAACTGCCTGGTATACAAGCTTACTGTCTCTAGTAATGTGATTTTATTTGGTTACCTCAGTGATAAATAATGATAATGAACTTAAGTGGCAACTAGTGTGAGGTAACACGCACGGCTCTGGGCTGTGAATCATGATCTACAATAATGTGATAAAGCAGGCCAAGAACTGTCTACAGAGTAACATCTGATTAGGACTACCAGGGTTCCAGATTTTGCTTTACTATTTTTTTTTTCTTATTTTGGCCTTAGTCTTTGAAATAATGTCTTTATATAAACCTAGTCCTGCTGCTTTATTCTGATGTCTTAAGGATTTTTTCAATCATTATAATTTCTATTAAAATAATTGCTTTTTTAAATTACGATTCTCCATGGTTTTATCACATAGATGGGCATATTACTTGTTAGCATGAGTTAATTTACTTTACCCACTGAGATGAATCATTTCAGAAATTCCAGGGTTATCTTCTTAATATTATATAGACATTGCTTATCCACAGCTCTCAGCCTGTGAACACATGGACAAAACCTTTAGATTATCTTTCAGTAAAGATGTAGCAAAGAAGTGAAATGCAGAAAGTTGTACAAAAAGTAGACACGATAAACATGTAAATGTGATAAGCTGTACAGATCAAGTAATTTTTTTTCCCCAGTAATTATCTAACATGGCTTTTAGGAAGCCATGGTGATGCAGAGGTAGTGTTGTCGCCTCACAGCAAGAGGTTTTCCCATTCGATTCTTGGCTGGAGCGCCTTCTGTGTGGAGTCTGCATGTCCTCCCCACGGTCGAGTGGCATTTGAAAGACGTGTGAATGGGCGTGCTTTCGTTGAAGGTTGGGCATCGGGCTGGCACCTCGGCACCGTAAAAATCTACTGCCAATCATTAGCAGACTGGATTACTGCTGTGGCGACCCCTAACCAGGAAAAGCCGAAAGAAGAACAAACAAACATCTAACATGGCTATTAAAAGTGAAACTATCTTTGTCTGTCTCCCTCTCTCTCTGTGTCACACACACACACTGCTTCTGGCTCATTCAACTGCAGTTTCCTGTCAAAAACTGTTAACTTATTTGAGGTTAGAACTTTTTTTTGCTATCTGAGCAATTCTGCTTTGAGGGAAGATATTTCCATTTAAAAGTCTCACCCAGCAGGAAGTAAAGAGGACTTTACCTAATGCAGAAGGAGGGGGGTTGTCTAAAAGGACTGTGTTAACTGAATATCCTCCACTAGTATCTTTGAGTAAAGGGATACTTTAATTTTTTTAAATCATGTCAACATTTGATCCTGTTACTCTATGCTTTCCTGTTGGGGTGTATGGCATACTTTTAATACACATAGGAAAAAGACAAGCTTTACTTGGACTGCAGATAAGGAAAGGGATAGTCTCTATCCTGAGTCAGTGAGTGCATGTCTGTAAATTCTGCCTGTTTGTCTTTTGCAACTCCTAAATGGTCATAAAAGTCAGATGTTAGATTACATTCATCTTCAGGTTGTGATAGTGCTAGAATCAGCTAGCTTTTATACAGTGTTTTCCTATGTCATATGTCTGTTCCATACTTTTTGTTTTACATTCTCTGCAAGAATACATTTGTGTGCATATTTAATTTTCAAATTGTATTGCCTAATTTTTTTAAGTAAAGAATTTCATTTTAGTAGCTCAAAATCTTGTGGCTTGCTGCTTATTGGCTTATAAAAAAGGTAATTGTACAAATATGGTGAATTATATATTTTGGTGTCCAACTTCTGAAGAGATACTGATTTGCTATACCTGCCATATAGCTGAAACACAATGTCCTTAAGGAGCCATTTGCATATGTGCCATGGGCCTCTATTACAGGAGGTTTAAGGTGTCACACACTGAAAACTCTAGCTTGGCTAGGTTTTTCTTGTACTTTTTACCTTAAGATGATAGTATGGATGGCTCATTTTAAGAATGTGCAGTAATTGTGACCTTTATGTCGGACTAGTGTGGCTGGTGGCAGTGCATTAGCAAAAAGGGGTAGTGGCATGGAAGATGATATTTTAGTGTGTGTGTGTGTGTGTGTGTGTGTGTGTGTGAAGTGGTTTTAACCAAGATACAATTACTGCTGGGAAGATAACACTGAAATGCACTGGCCTTCAACTGAGGTGAGTGAATTCCTGGGAAGCTAGTGTTCATAACTCTGGTCTTTAGCAGTTCAACGTGAGGCTTATTTAGGTGTGCCTGGCATTGGCCATAGCCCAAGGCAGCAGTGTTGGTTTGCTATATGATCTTAAGGCTGAGCACCTCTGTATATATGCAAATATAGGTGTGTGTATATATAGGTTCATAGGTTCATACTAGGCTATCTGCCCTTGGGCATTTATAAGCCTAGCCACAGTGTGTTTGGCTTTCGCCACCCATTTTAAATTAATTTTGCTATGCCCTTTTTTGAGGTTAGTATACTGTGCCTCTGTCTAACAGTGACACAGAAGTGATACCCGGGGTAAACCTACAATCTCCCATCCACTCATCAAGATTCCTCTTGAAGAGAGTCAATGAGGGACTCTGCCTAACCTGGACTGGGATTTTATTCCAGAGTGAAGGAAGCCTCTGGGTTATGAATCTGTCCCTCCAGCATGTCCTATTTATTTCAGTGCTGAGGTTCAAGTCTCTCGAGCGTGTAGCTCGATGGCATTTGGATTTTCTGAGGTGCAGCATGTCCATTAATTCCGGGTTGGACATGGCATCATACATCAGGCACAGATCGCCTCTGAGCAGGTGGTATGCCACTGAGTAGAGCTGGAGTTTCTTTAACCGGGCAGCATATGGCATCTGTTTGAGCCCTTTGATCCTCTTGGTGAGGTACTTTTGGGGTCTTTCCAGTTGCTGCAGGTGTCTGGTAAGGTACATCCCAAAAGGGGCATTGTACTCAATTATGGGCCTGATGAGGGATGAGTAAAGAGGCACGATGACCTCCCCTGATCTAGATGTGAATCCGTTCATGATTAGGTGGGCTATATAAAAATTTTTTCTAACCACTTTGGCCACGTGGTTGTCAAATGAGAGATTGCTATCAACTTGGGTCCCCAGGTCCCTAATTACTTCTTCTGTACTTAATGGATTACCACCTATGTAGTAATTTGTGGGCACTTTGTTTTTGCCAAAGGGGATGACTATACACTTTTTGGCATTTAGCTTGAGGCTATGGCTCTGGCACCAGTTGTCTGTTTCTATAAGGCCCTTTTGGAGGATGCTTGTGTCGGCTGGAGTGTCGATTATGGCGCCCAGTTTGCAGTCATCTGCAAACTTGGTCAGCCACAGTCCTTCCGTGTTGGCATGTACCTCCGAGAAATATATACCGAACAAGAGAGGTCCCAGGACTGAGCCTTGTGGGATGCCACTTGTAACTGGTTTGGAGTCTGACATGGCTCCAGCAATTCTAACCATGTGGGTTCTCTCCTTGAGCCAGTTTGCAACCCATCTAGTGACATAGGGGTTTATATTTAAGCTGGTGAGCTTATCTATAATGCCTGAGTGGGGTATTGTATCAAAGGCTTTTGTGAGGTAAAGGTAGGCTGTGTGGACCACCTTCCCCTCGTCAATGGCCATAGTGACTGTTTCAAAGAAATCAACCAGGTTTAAGAGGCAAGCTCTACCCTTAACAAAGCCAAACTGGGTAGGATCCAGTGTCTGTAGGTCCCCAATATCTTTATTTATGAGGTCCATGATAATCCTTTCCATAGCTTTGCAGACCAAGCTAGTCAGACTTATGGGGCAATAGTTTCCAGGATCTGTTGAGGCACCACCTTTGTGGAGAGGGACCACTGTTGCTGTACACCACTCTTTGGGTACATATCCTGTAGTAAGGCTGAGTTTGAACAGTAGTTTTATGTTTGGGTTTAGCTCTTCTTGGAGTTCATGTAGGATGCAGCCCGGGACACTGTCTGGTCCCATTGATGCTGTGTTTTTTGCTTTGGAGAGGGCAACTCTTACCTGAGCATCTGAGATATCAGGGGGGCAGCACTCTGCTGGGATAGATATTTGCCCTTTTGGTGGGGGGGGGGAGAAGTTTGCGCTGAACCTGTCAGCTAGGACGTTGGCAATGTCTGTGGGTTCGGTGTATTTTTTGTCATTTTGGACTAATTCTGAGCATATCTGGGAATTCCCACCCAGCTTCCTAACATAACTAAAGAAAGCCTTGTGATTATCCTTAGTGTCCTGTGCAATTTTTCTCTCAAAGCTGGCCTTAGACGATTTTATGAGTGCCCATAGTTTTTTGCTAATACTGATCAGAGATGCCTTCCCTTTTTGGGATTTTGCTCTATCATGTAGTAGCTTCCTCCTTCTATTGTATAGTTTATGGCTGGGGTCCACCAGACAGGACGTCTGCCTTTGGAGGACTGGGTCTTGGTTTTATTTGGGATTGCATGATCAATGCATTCCTGAAGATGTTCATAGAATGCGTTTATAAAGGATTCTGTGGTCTGGGCCGTATTTTCCACAGGCCCGGGGGCTTTGAAGGATTCCACCTCGGTTTTGAGGAGTGTGAAATTTGCTTTAGAGAAGTTTTTCACTGTGGTTTTCTGGGCAGGGGGTGGGGTAGGGATGTGAATATCCAATGAGATTAGTTTATGGTCTGATCTTACCAGTGAGGGATACACTTCTGGTCTGGAGCATAGAGTCCCCATGTTGGTGATGATCAGGTCCAGTATGTTTTCCCCTCTTGTGGGAGTGGTAACAAGTTGTTCCATAGCATTTGAGTTTATAAATTCTAGGAACCTTTGGGCTAGGGTGTTGGAGCTAGGGTAATGCTCCCAGTCTATGTTTGGGTAGTTGAAGTCGCCCAATGTAATGGTGTTTGGAGAGAACTTCATATTTTCCTGTGTTCTCAGGAAGGCCGAGTGGGGTTCCTGGGTTTGGGAGGGTGGTCTGTAGCAGGCTATAAACTGGAAGGCAGTTTTACCCACTGTTAGTTGCGCATGGATAGTCTCTGATGCTTCGTGTTGTGTCACCAACCTGGAGGTATGGGTATCTTTGATGAATATTGATACTCCCCCTCCTTTTGTGGTTCGGTCCAAGTTTTGGGGCCGAAAAGCATGGTATGAGGTATAACCTGGTAGTGCTGGGGTGCTCTCAGGAGCCTTGAACCAGGTTTCTGTTACTGCACAGATATCTATGTTCTCCATGCTAAGGAGAGTTTTGAGTGCGTGCATCTTGAGGTTTAGACTTCTGGCATTGAGTAGCATTACTCTTAGTTTCTTATCCCTTGTGATACCTATGGAGGTGGGTTTGTCTTTTGAGCCTTGCCTAAAAAAGGCACTATGGGGGTTGCCAATATCCAAAAGCCCAGGGGTGACAGGTGCAAGCCGTCCCTAGTGAAGCATCGTGGCTTGTTGAGCATGTCATCCCAGGCTGACAGGCATTGGATCCCCTTTGAATGACACCAATACTTAAGCCAATTGTTGAAATTGATCATCTTGTCTTCATATTGTGGCATCATTCTTGGTGAGGGTAAGATGCTACTCAAGGTCAGGGTCATACCGGCCTGGGCTACATGCTCAAAGAGCTCCTCTGTCTCTTTTCATGTAGTCCAGGGAGGTACGTCTCAGGTCATTCACACCAGCATGGACAATGACTGAGTCATATTTGTACTTGCCTTGGCGTGACCTGAGTGCTTGTGTTATGTGGCGGATCCTAGCGCCCGACAGGCAGCTCACCGTGACCTTCTCCTTGTTCAGCCTGGTGAGCGGGGCGTCAGTGTGCCTGACGATAGTCACCTATTACAAGTGTATCAGGTGTGTTGTTTAGCCTTAAGAGCTGTGACTGTTCGGCACACTGGCTTTGTGAGCTATGTGTTGTACGTGTTTTGTTTTGGGGTAGCGGTTGCTTGGGTGTCTGCTTTGGAGGTCTCTGCTGCTTAGGCAGATTTTTATTTAGAGCCTCCGAGTATGTTTTTGTGTGTTTATGTGTTTGGTTTGCTGTCGTGGTAGGTCTATGTGAGACTGGAATTGTAGTGAGTGTGGTTTCCTTCTCCTCCTGACTTGTTACACCAGTACTGAGTTGAGAGAGCTTAGCCTCCAGTATGTCTATATGGTTGCATCTCTCACATGTGTTGGAATTTGTTGGGAGGAGGAGAGGGTTGTCTGTGTAGATGAGGCAGTTGTAAATTGACTCAAGATTCCCAGATTCACCAGCTGGACCGGAGAGGAGATTGACAACTGACCTTTGGACATGCTAGAATAGTATTGGGAATTCCTTTATAATTGAAAAAAAAAGGGCTAATGGGGAACAAGGTACTCAAGGAGAGTTTGTGAGGGTGTAGTGCTTTTAATTTTTTAGTGCTGACTTATATAACTGCTTTGGTGGGCAAGTGCCAGGTAACTTAAATGCAATGTGTTACAGGTAACTTAAATGCAAAAACGACAAACAGTAACTTTCTTTCAAGTGAAACAAGGAAATAAGTACAGTAAGCAATGCAGATATCACTAGGGATCCACAGAAGCGCTGAAAAGACGCGTTTTAGGTGGAATTAGCGTTTCAGGGAAATAACAAGCAAACAAACAACAAGCATACAAACAAAGCTAGCTTCAGCGGGCCTGGATCTAGTCTATGCTAGAGCAAACAAGGTGTACCAATTTCAGTAAGACACAGTTCAAATATGCAGGCACTATAAGCCTTTAACCAGAAATTCCCAGCTCAGAAGGGCAGAGTCCAGCCTCTCCTCCCACAAGAGTGCAGACCACGAACCTTCTTAATGTAAAATAACTGGCCTGAAGCCCAAGTGCTTAAACCAGAACTAATATACCTTTAGAATAACAGACACAGAGCTCTCAATCAGCAGTTCCCAACTTAGAAGGATGTAAGCTACCTGTCCTGCCACCACAGTGCAGGCCACAAACCTTCCTAATGTAAAACAACTGGTCTGAAGCCCAAGTGCTTAATCCAAAAGACTTATGCATTCAGTTGATTGCATGCAGGTCATAGCTGGCCAAAGCTCACAGTTTAAATTGTATGCATACATACATACATACATACACACACACGCACAGGCATACACAGGTTCAGATATAGATATAAATATAGATATAGATATAAATATAGATCGAGCTATAGATATAAATATAGATATATAGATATAAATATAGATATAGATAACAGTCAATAGTACTGTTTGTGGGCCTATCCCTGCAGTGTTCAGTATTTGAAAATTAAACTCCTTGGTGTGGGAATACAACCCACAGCCTTCTGCAGCTTGTGCTGAATTAGCTTGCCTGAGTAAACTGTCATTGTGGTAACTATCCACATTTGGTCCACCTGTCACATACTCTAAGCCTAGGCTTTCAAATTAAACTGGGCCTGACCTTGTAGATTGTGTGTGTGTGTGTGTGTGTGTGTGTGTGTGTGTGTGTGTGTGTGTGTGTGAAAACTTCAAGAGATTGTAGGACACATAAAAAGGACAATTCCTGAAACCCATCCAAGTAGTTCATATTCTCAACATCCTGTATTCTCTTATTTAAGAATCTTTGCACTTGGCTAAGTAACCGGTGTCACTCTAGGTGCATCCAGTATGTCAGCATGGAATGAGCTGCTTGCCAGTTCTACTTCCTTTTGCAAGGGATAGTCTGCACCTCTTGCTCAAGGGCTTCCATCCACATATTAACTAAAGCCTCTGCTGTCCTAATATTGAATATTCCAACATAGCAAATGTATCAGTACTAAAACAAGATCAAATTAAGGTGGCTCTGATCATTGCCAGAAGCCTATCTAGCTGCCAAACCTTGAGGCACGCCTTTATTTGGAAGGCAGCAATGTACGAGTAATCACTGAAACACAGTTTAAATACCAAGAAAGTGCTCCAGCCATACTTGGGTTTTAGTGCCTAATATGCCTTCAGACCCAGTGGCACCTGTGATGGCATGTCCATATTTGTCTGAGACCATATCATCCACATTTAAAGATGTTATTGTCCGCTTGTATTCATTACTGATTAGACCAGTTACAGAATACAATGCCACTTTTGAGATGTGCCTCATCAGATGCATCAGTTTGGAAAGAACCCAACTCTTTTTAACAAAGAGAATCAGTCTTAGAATCCCTAAGCTTCTAGAAAAGACTAGAAGTGCTGTCCCTCTTTTCTGTGTCTTATAGGCTTCTCAGAGGAATCCTAGACCCAGTAGTTGGTGACCTCTTCTGTCTTCACAAATCAAACAGTACAACAAATACCAGAACAATGGATCTAATCCTGCATCAGCAGATCAATAAAATAAGGTGGAAAGACAGCTTTATTACTTAGCATCTCCCACACTTCTGGAATAGACTCCTCCTGCAGATAAAGCAGTGTAATGCACAATCTTCCATAAGATCGGACATGGATCATTGAATGGGTTTTCATAAATTCACCCCAGGCTTGAATGGTCTAGCCCTCCTTGAGAGGGCTGCTACAGTCTAGGGTGGGAACTGGTAAGACATTATTGTAAGACTCAGTAGCCTAGAACTTCCTATGATTTGTATAGTTCTCAATCTTCATTAAAGAACTTTTTAGACTATACAAAACAACATTAAATTATTGGCCAGTCACTGATGTATACTTACTGAATACACTTATTAGTAGCAAATGCTCTACAAAGCAAGCTTTTCCGTATCTGAAACACACTGATCAAAATTTAACATTGCCTGTAACAGTTTCTAGATGTTTGATTTCACTGTACACCTTTAGTGACTGACCTTTAATTTCGAAGTAAAATGTGCATATTTTTCTATATTTGATTATTCTAATACTTGGTAGCATATAGAGTGGGGCTTTTTTGTATAATTTATTGCTTACACTGTCCAGTGTAAGCATTTTCTTTAGAGGCCATAATATTGCTTTATTTATAGTCCTCAGCTTGTGTTAACTTCAGTTCTTTCTCTATAGTTATATTGGGGAAAACATTGCCCAGTAGGGTTGGTTTGTCTAACAGGCATGGGATACACTAGGTGAAACAGTGGAGGGGAAGAATACAATTGATGAAACTCTGTTTTTGCCCTTGTTTACTGATTGTGCACTCTCATATTTGATTAAACATAGAGAGGGTATGAAATCCACTAAACACTTTACTAGGCCTTGATAATTAACCCGTTAAAGTTAACTGTTCTACATTTCAACCAGTTATTTAACCACTGCACCAAATAAGTACTTTTATTTAGTTGAATGAGTTTATCTCCAAGACCCTTATGAGAAGCACTGACAAATACATTGACAAGGTCTATGTATGAAGTATGTACTGTTACCCCTCAGTAAGATGCGTTCAGCCATTATGCTGTGACTGAACCCATTTGGAGTATTACCTCATTCCACAGAGCTGGTATTCCTCACCTTTGGTACTTTTGTCATTATCTTCCGTAATATGAGGGGAACATCTTTGCTAGAGAAAGCTGCAGAACTTGTATCCCTATTTATTGGAAAATGGTACGGTATTTGTGATATTTTTTGAGGTTGAGATATATTGTGATTTATTTTTATTTATTTATCCTTTGTCAATCAGGTTAGTCCCATTTAACTAGTGACCTCTTTTCCGGGGAGACCTGAGATGGTGTTTATACTACTAGGAGAAATTTGGCCAGGGCATTGATGGACTTCTCCTACTCTTTTTGATAAGTGTTGTAGGATATTTCACATCCAAATATACTTCCATCAACTCAAGCAGATGGGACCCTGTTTTAATTTCTCATTTGAAGGATGACAGTCAGGAGCACAGCAACCCCCTTATGCTCACTGCAGTGTCAGCAATCCAACCACCAGGGACTGGAATAAAATACACAGCCTTCTGGTCTTACAGCACCAAGTGAGTGCTACCTGTTTTCACTGACACTGCTTGATGAAATCATTTTTTTTAAACTTGTTACATTCAATTTTCTAACAGTAAAGATGACCTTGTTGCTGTCTTCATCTTTTGATGCTAGAGCAGTTTAATTTTAATTGATTTCATCAGTTTAAAGAATACTTTGTGCCTTCTTTAAGCATAATTTGTTTTCACGATCAGAACTGTTTTTGAAAACAGTGCACTATCTCTTTTTTTCTTTTGCATAGTTAATTTCATAATTTCATTAAAGGGGGTTAGTGTTAAGATTTCCCATTCATGTATGCCTTTCTGGTATTCAGTTTTTAATTCAGTGATTAATGGTGTCAAGTAATTTAAGTGTGATGAGCTGTTGTGTGGTCACTAAAGATTGCATCCTAATCCATTTAGAAAGTATAATTTCCCTCATTAATCTAGAAAGATGAAAATAACTGCCACAATTGTAGGTTCTAGTTCTTAATTTAGATATAGTAACATCATGGCC
Organism: Protopterus annectens; assembly: GCF_019279795.1. NCBI lineage: Eukaryota > Metazoa > Chordata > Ceratodontiformes > Protopteridae > Protopterus > Protopterus annectens. The sequence continues at coordinate 1,391,627,926 of NC_056725.1, forward strand.
AGTGTCAAATAAAGGAAAGGACTGCGGATATAGTAACTTCACAGTCAGTGTCAAATAAAGGAAAGGACTGCGGATATAATAACTTCACAGTCAGTGTCAAATAAAGGAAAGGACTGCGGATATAGTAACTTCACAGTCAGTGTCAAATAAAGGAAAGGACTGCGGATATAGTAACTTCACAGTCAGTGTCAAATAAAGGAAAGGACTGCGGATATAATAACACGTCAGTGACAAATAAAGGAAAGGACTGCAGATATAATAACATCATGCTCATTGTCAAAGGAAAGGACTGCGGATATAACATCATGCTCCGCATCAAATAAAGGAAATGACTGCGGATATAATAACATCATGCTCAGTGTCAAATAAGGGAAAGGACTGCAGATATAATAACATGTCAGTGACAAAGGAAAGGACTGCAGATATAATAACATCATGCTCATTGTCAAATAAAGGAAAGGACTGCGGATATAGTAACATCAAGCTCAGTGTCAAGTAAAGGAAAGGACTGCGGAATTAATAACATCACGCTCAGTGTCAAGTAAAGGAAAGGACTGCGGATATAACATCACGCTCAGTGTCAAGTAAAGGAAAGGACTGCGGATATAACATCACGCTTAGTGTCAAGTAAAGGAAAGGACTGCGGATATAACATCACGCTCAGTGTCAAGTAAAGGAAAGGACTGTAGATATAATAACATCACGCTCAGTGCCAAAGGAAAGGACTGCAGATATAATATCACACTCAGTGTCAAAGGAAAGGACTGCGGATATAATATCACGTTCAGTGTCAAATAAAGGAAAGGACTGTGAATATAATATCACGCTCAGTGTCAAATAAAGGAAAGGCCTGCGGATATAATAACATCACGCTCAGTGTCAAAGGAAAGGACTGCAGATATAAAATCACGCTCAGTGTCAAATAAAGGAAAGGACTGCAGATATATCACACTCCATGTCAAATAAAAGAAAAGACTGCGGATATAACACTCTGTCAAAGGAAAGGACTGCGGATATAACAACATCACGGTTAGTGACAAATAAAGGAAAGGACTGCGGATATAATATCACGCTCTGTGTCAAGTAAAGGAAAGGAGTGGGGATATAAAATCACGCTCAGTGTCAAATAAAGGAAAGGACTGCAGATATATCACACTCCGTGTCAAATAAATGAAAAGACTGCGGATATAACACTGTCAAAGGAAAGGACTGCGGATATAACAACATCATGGTTAGTGACAAATAAAGGAAAGGACTGCGGATATAATATCACGCTCTGTGTCAAGTAAAGGAAAGGACTGGGGATATAATAACATCATGCTCTGTGTCACGTAAAGGAAAGGACTGGGGATATAATAACATCACGCTGTGTGTCAAGTAAAGGAAAGGAGTGCGGATATAATATCATGCTCTGTGTGACAAGTAAAGGAAAGGAGTGGGGATATAATATCATGCTCTGTGTCAAGTAAAGGAAAGGAGTGGGGATATAATATCACGCTCTGTGTCAAGTAAAGGAAAGGAGTCGGGATACAATAACATCATGCTCTGTGTCAAGTAAAGGAAAGGAGTGGGGATACAATAACATCACGCTCTGTGTCAAGTAAAGGAAAGGAGTGGGGATATAATAAGCTCTGTGTCAAGTAAAGGAAAGGAGTGGGGATATAATAACATCACGCTCTGTGTCACGTAAAGGAAAGGAGTGGGGATATAATAACATCACGCTCTGTGTCACGTAAAGGAAAGGAGTGGGGATATAATAACATCACGCTCTGTGTCACATAAAGGAAAGGAGTGCGGATATAATAACATCACGCTCTGTGTCACGTAAAGGAAAGGAGTGGGGATATAATATCATGCTCTGTGTCAAGTAAAGGAAAGGAGTGGGGATATAATATCATGCTCTGTGTCAAGTAAAGGAAAGGAGTGGGGATATAATATCACGCTCTGTGTCAAGTAAAGGAAAGGAGTGGGGATATAATATCATGCTCTGTGTCAAGTAAAGGAAAGGAGTGGGGATACAATAACATCACCCTCTGTGTCAAGTAAAGGAAAGGACTGTGGATACAAGAACATCACACTCTGTGCCACGTAAAGGAAAGGACTGCGGATGCAAGAACATCACACTCTGTGCCACGTAAAGGAAATGACTGCAGATACAAGAACATCACGCCCTGTGCTATGTAAAGGCAGCTGGGAAGCTATTCTCTCTCATTAGATTCTGACCAGTTTCACCAAGTGTCTTTATAAATCCATTAAAACTTGACTGTTTTATTTTCTAGCTTTAATCACAGGATGCATTTGAGGAAATTTTCATGCTAGAATTAATGGGTAGTATTCTATAATACCATTGGATGTTGCATTGTGATCTTTATATATTAGCATTCTGACACTGGGATTTAACTGTAAGCTTTAACTTTTAAATATTCTTATGGAAATATGGAATCAGCTGTGAAGCCAAGGCTTTATGATGTGGTATTAGTATATTTGATTCAGATTTATATTATAGCACAGGCACCAATACTCTGCACATAAAGAAAGCCCTCAGGACTGACCCTTTTAAATCTCCTTGCATTCATTAAGCCCATTTACCTCTGATTTAAATTGTATATCTGTGGTCAATAGAGCATGTAGATCAATAATGTCAGGCAAGGGATTCCAAAGCAGAACATATAGCAATGTACAGAGACAAACAGTTACATCCTGTTATTTGTCTGCTTTCATATACCACAGAGTCATTGAATGTTTTGTAAGGTGAAAAATAATGCAATTTCAGAAGTTAAGTTTTTTTGATCCTTAGATGTCACTTCAGTGTATATATCTGTTCCCTATGACAGAAGTGTAGAATATGTACATGCCTTCTTAAACTCTAAAAGTAATGTGAGTACCAGGAAAGTGTAACTGACATGTCATTTTTGGACAATGTATTATACAATAATTTATTCTTTATGTAAAAGAGTAACAACTACCTGACACGGCAGTGAAAGCTTTCATGGGCTTTTCTTCAGCCAGTTTAGTGCTAGCTCAATGGAAGCACATTTTTTGCTATGAAACTAAATACTTACAACATTAGAATGCACACATGAGATTTATTGATGGTGTATTTTTCACATGGATAGGAAATGAACAGGCACTGACTAAATTTTTATAAGTTATTAGCATAGCAACTGATTTTTTTTTGTACTTTAAAGGTATTAGGCATTTGATAATGTTTTTTTAACAAATTGCATACAAACTCATGCATGCTAGATATATATTAAAGGAAATATTATCAGGGTTCAGGCTATAACGTTTTCCAGATTAATATCAGATAATGTCATTTTTACTTCAGTATTATACTTATTAATATAAATGCTTGTAGAAAAGAGTATGCAAAACAAATGATTATAGACATTTGCAGTGAGATGAAAACAGAGTAAACTGAAATTTGGACCTATATTAAAAGAAAATGTAGAAGTTAATCATACTGAAGACAAAATAAAAACTACTGCATACAAAATATTGTTCTTCCTTAGTGTTGATTCAGGGGAAAGTAACAAAATAATAATAATTAAAATGCAGCTCTCCATCAGATTTTGAAATCTAAGCCTATTTCTGTACACACAAAAGTTACAATATAAGGTCTATGGAACATGATAATAACACTGATGTAATAATACTGAACCATGCAGGCACCTACATTTTTCTAAATGTTTGTTCATTCGCAAAGATCTTTCAGTATGTGTATATACACGAGCAGGACTGTTACCAAAAAGGTTTTATAATTGTAAATTGTATTCTAGGATGTTTATTTTGCCCTATTTGTTGGCTGGGAGGCCTTCTATTTGGCAACAAAAAAAGTCAAAAGCTCTAGCAGTTGATCAATGAACATGTTTTGGCTGTTAAAAAGGGTACCTAGTAATATTTATATAAATATTCCAATCTGTGTTCTAACTTAAAAATGTGCTTTGGGTTATTGACTAAGTACCCTTAGTACAGCCAGAGTCAACATGATTGTTGACAAGAGAAGTTCTGAATTAAAATGTTGAATTTAAGCTAGGCAAAGGTGCTGAGCATAAAGTTTGTTAGAAAAAGTTTTTAAAACTTTGGGGATGAAAGGCATTGAACATAAGAAATTGTGTACATTACTGCCATGTCCAGGAGACACCAAACAACGTTATTAGATGAATCACTATTAGAATGTTAAAATAAAAAGTAAAAGATCCTATTTCAAATAGCAGCAGTAGATTAGGAATATAATTCATGTTACATGGTGTACTGTTCTACATTTTAAAATGTGGGCATTGCTAATTCTGTCTATAATGCTCAAGTGCAGAGATGATGTGTGTCCAAATGTTGGCATAGTTACAGTCATTCGAATAATTTACAGAGTCACCCCAATAATATATTGTGGCTGTGGTAATTTATCATGGCAGAAGAAGATCATAATCAGTATGTCAGTGGCACATGATTCAAGGAAAGTAGCAGAAGCTCTTGAGAGTAGTATGGAGGAAGGACTGCAGTGAATAGAAAGTTTGGGGTGCATTAAGAAGCAGACTCTGCCATTAGAATGGGTGAATAGTGAAGTCATTATTATGAGGGAGTACACGATCCAGATTGATTACCATTGAATAAAATGGTTATGAGAGAGTAGTATCTATTGTTTATGATTGAGGAAATAATCTTCACATTGTTTATAATTGAGGAAATAATCTTCAGTTTGCCAAATAAGTTTTTTTACAGAATTATCTGCAAACCAATGATTCTTTCAGATAATGCTAGATGAAGAAAGTCACAATTTGTGTATGTTTCTGTCTTTGGGAAGATATAGATTCTAGAAACATCTGCATGGTATCTGTTCAGTGTCAGAGCTATTTCAGAGAGCAATTAAAAAGTGTTGTTGTAAACATAATTGGTGGTGATATTGTACATGAAAAGAGACTCGTATAGCAAATGAGTTTACTAAGAAAGTGCAATTTAAAATTTTAAGTGTGAAATAAGAGTGATACTTCTGGAATATTCTGACATCAGAGGGCCTACAAACATAATTACAGAAAGAGTAATTGTACAAATGCCAAAGAAAATGGATAAATAGGCATTAATGATATTTCTGGGAATGATATAGCTTCTTACAAATTTACAATTAATATGTCTGAGAAAATTATACCTCTTAGAAAGCTGCTAGAGGCCTGAGAACACTGCTGCCGATGTAGAGTAATTTATGGAATCCCTGTGTAATCATATTAACAGCTGTAAAGAGACAGCTGTACATATCCGCAAAAAGCACAGGATGAATGCAAAAACCAAGTCACCTTGGAGCAATCTACTCCAACATCAATAGATTGTATAACAAAAAGGAAGAAAATTATGACAAAATCAGAAGGAGCAATGCCCAACAAGGTAATCACTCCCTCATCAATCTTAACAAGCCACTCGGGGCTAATCAAGTCTAGCAAAGCCAAACTTGAGGTAAAAATAGTCTCTCAGACCAAAGACAATTACAAAGCTTTCTTTACCTATGTCCACAACCTCAAAAGCAATATTAAAGAATGGACTGAATTAATTATAAATGGTGACACCTATACTGTGCTGGGATATATAACAAATCTTATGACCACAAATTTATCTCTAGTTTTTACCCCCTATGCCCCTCAGAAAATGCTCACAACCATACTTCACCAACTATTTCTAGGCAGCAGGTCCTCAAGGCACTCTCCAGTGCCAAGACCACTGCATTGAAGGACCCCAATAATATTTCAGAATACCTCCTTAACTGCATGAAACATGAGCTATTAGGCCCACTAGAATCACTCAACCACAGCATCCAAACAGGCCTCATGTTCAGTGAAGGAACGATTGCAATGGTTATTCTGCTGCACAAGTGTTGGTCATCCACAGACCCAGAGAACTATTGACCCATAAGCCTGACTAGTCTAGTATCTAAAGCTATGGAAAGAATAATCATGGGCCAGTTAAAGTGAAGACATAAGAAGCCTTCAAACACTGGATCCAAATCAGTTCAAATTCATCAAGGACAGATCATGCCTACTTAACTTGGAGGACTTCTTCAGGAAGATCACCAAACTATGGACTATGGCAAAATGGTGCATGCTGACTATCTCCACCTGGGCAAAGCATTTGACACAAAACCCTATATGGGCATTGTAGAAAAGCTCAATAAATCGGGTATAAACCCCCTACATCAAGCTCTGAATAGTCAAATGGCTTACAGCCAGGACCCAAAAAGTTAGACTAGGGGAATATACCTCAATGAAAAGGCTGGTCACTAATGGAGTGTCTCAGGCCTGAATGCTGAGGCTAGTCTTGTTTGGCATCTAAGTTCTTTGAAGTTAAGGCTAACGTCAAAAACCTCTGCTGACCAAGTTCACAGATGATTGCAAATTAGGTGTAGTCGGTGATATGTCAGCCATTTGTGTTAAACAGATGAAAGTCAGATTGCTATACGAACTGTTATCCTACAAGAAAATAGACCAGTTGCCCATGAGTCAAGAATATTTGCAGATACTCAAAAGCTATATACTCAGATAGAGAAATAAATGCTACCTATAATTTTCAGATATGATGACTTAAGTGCATTTATATTGCAAAGAACTATGTATAGAAGCAGAGCATGAACCCAAAGTGTATTAAGACAGTTTTTGTGCACGGCACACCCAAGGTTAAAGAAGATGTTGCTTAATCTGCAGAAGTATATCCAGAAAGTGAACTACAGATGAGTCAAGAAATTATAAATAGCAGAAATGTTGAGCAGAGCATATTCACCAGAACAGAATGAGGAGTTACTAGAAGAACTAGATATTCTTTGGGTGCTTCTGACAGAACTAAATGTGCAAGAATTACAGGCTTGTATGGACACTAATACATAAATATAGTTACTGAAAGAAGTGACAATGAAAGGTTGATCAAAAGAAAAATCACTTGTTACAAGACAATCAAGTCTTACTTAAATTTAAAATTCACAGATTAGTTTATCATATTAAACTACCTAAGAGAAAAGAGGCTTGAGAGACTGCATGAGTTACATCCTAAAGCAGTGAGGGAAGAACAAGAGATATAATATATGGGCCAAGAATATCAGCACAGTAGAGTAAGTACTACAAAACTGTAATGTGTATAATATGATCCATAACATCAACTCACAGAAGTAATGTTACCTTACATACTCCCTGGAATCTCATAGTTACAAATTTCTTTTGGTTAAGAGAAATCCTATACTTAATATGTGAAGATTATTATGTATAATACACCAAAGTGATCAAATTGACAGATAGCACAAGCCTCAGTATGGGCAAGTACATTTAAGTCTGTCTTAACAATACAAGGTATATCTGTAGTCATATCATACTATGGCTTACAATTTTTAGCGAACAAACCAATGTAGACCACCACAATCCTTCGATAAAACACTAATTTAATATGACAAGGCAAAATTCAACAAGCAGTTTTGCTTGTTGAATTTTGCCTTGTCATATTAAATTAGTGTTTTATCGAAGGATTGTGGTGGTCTACATTGGTTTGTTCGCTAAAGATTTTTTTGTACTCTGTGGACCTTCAGTCAGTTTTCTCAATTTGTTTTCTTTGCTATGGCTTACAATTTAAGAGCATGGAATTTAAAAGACTTGAGTAATAGCTGAGGTTTAAGCTTGTAGCTAGAAGACCTCAATACCCACATTCAGATTGCTAGGTGAGAAGAACTGCCCAGTCATGGAATAACCGATACAGAACTATAGCTCTACAATTGTTTGTCTCACTAGCTGAGCTACTCCAAATGGAAAGAAAATTACTTGCAATTTGTCAAATTCCGCTACATTACTACTTCCTAGGAATCAGCTCAAGATAAAAAAGGATGCTAAAATAAAGTTAAAAAAAATCAAAAGACAAATATTACTGCAATAGACATCTCAACAGACTTTAGAAATTGCAGAGAGAAGAGACTATGGAAATTGACAGCAGTCATGGCAATATCATCATCCTGCAACTGTGGTTATTAGTTAAATAGCTGCACAGATATTCTATGCTGTTCTAACAGGCTGACACAAACTTATAAAGTGCCAAAATACAAAGTTATAGCAGGGCCATATGAGAAAGTTATCAGAAAGCCAACATGGTTTCAGAGAGGTTTACAAAATGATGGTAACTATATGCAATTGCAAAGTGTTCCTGTCACAATACCATATTCTGTGGTAAAGGAACTATTTTTTTTTATATGAAAAAAGCTTTTGAAGTGGAGGACCTCTCACTATTTTGGGGGAAATGTAAAAAAATGATTTGCCTAGGGTGCTTTGAGATGATGACATGTTTAAATGGTTTAACAGCCACTTCACATGATGGATCTACTTTGTATTATTGAATTCTCACTTACCCAAAAATTACATTCACAAGACGACTTTGTCAAAAACATATTTTAACAAACACCTGGAACACCAAAGCTGTACTCTGGGAAACTAAGCACTTGGCCACCATGGAAAAAAAAAACTAATCAAAGCAAATCAAACCCACCCAAGTGGGGGTCTTTGCCCTCACACCTCCCCATGTGGGGGCTGCACCACCCACATCCCCTAACTAAATATACCAAACTCTGAGATTGCACTGTAGTGGGGAAAAGAGCAAAGTTCACCATGGTGGCCAAGTGGCTACTTTCCCAGAGTACAACTTTGGTATTCTGGATGTTCATTAAAATATGTTTTTGGTGAAGTCGTCTTGTAAATGTAATTTTCAGGTAAGTAAGAATTCAATAATATCAGGTAGACCCTACATAATATACCTTCAAAGGTGTAACTAAACCATGCAACTTCGACTAAGTCATTTTAGAACTAATTCTAACTAACAAATATCTGTCTTGGAACCTATCCTTCCTGTAGTGATCCACCATTTGATCTTCCACAAATGCGGGTAGTTAACTACAGATGCTGAGGATCTAGTTCTTATGAAATCATCTAAAAAACTCATCAGCTATACAAATAAATCTACAAAGAAACTTTAGCAGCCATTTCAAGTAGTAGTGTCAAAATATGTTAACAGTAACATTAAGAGAACAATGATGATCCAGCGGGAAACAGAATGTAAGGAAATTTAGCTGTTGTTGGTGGGTTTTGATGCATTAAAAGCATACAACAGAGTAAGCTGTAATTTTATGAGTATGGCAATGGAAACATTTGCATTGCATTATACAACAGTAAGGTTAATTAGGAAGATATATGAAGGAGTCAAGGCAAAAATGAAACTGTGAGAGTTCTTCTGTGATAAGTTGGGTCTGAACAGAGGAACCAGACAGGGGTGTCCTTTCTTCCATTTGCTATTTATATTTGGAGCCCATTGGCAAGGAAAATAATGGACTCAGAAATTTAGGGATATAATTGGTATGGTAATCAAGAAAAGCTGTTTTTATTTGCAGATGATATTATTTTGTAAGTGATAAAACCTAAAAAGACATTACAGTGTTGTGGAACATTTTGAAACAGTTTCAAGTCTTTTTGGAATATACAATTAATGAAAATAAAACAAAGGCTATAGCTACAAATGATGTACCTATACATGGATTGGTTTAGTGATATTGATATTTATGGAAACACAATAAAATAAAGTATTTAGGGGTATGGATTAAAACAGCTTCTGTTCTTGCAGCTAAGGATATGTGGGAAGAGAATAAACAAAAGATAATACAAAAACTGAGAAACTGGAAGCTCTTGTTTATGGATAAGGACATCAAAATATAAGCAGTGAAAATGTTTTAGTCCTTTTAATTTTATATACAGGTCAGGCATATTTTTATCAACCAGAGGGGAAGTTGTGGACAATAATTAATCAAGAGTTGAATTTTTTTTTCCTGGAAGGGGAAGAGGGCAAGGGTCAAGTGAGATAAGTTGATCCTTCCAACAGAACAAGGTGGTTTATGATTACCTGATTTGAATAGGTATTTTAGAGCTACAGAATTAAGACTCATATACATAACACAAGCAGAAAGCTTTAATTCAAAGTGGAAAAGGATGATGACGAAACAGGGAAATTCAAGAAATAAGGAAAGAGTTTGATTTTGGATGCATATCTTTAAGGAGGACAGCAGCTATGGAAAATATTATAGTCTTAAATTAGCAGAAAATATTCTGAGAACTAAGCCAGCATGAGAATGAAGAAAGGAGATTTTGCCAGTAGTGATGAGTGCAATTAGGGGTACAGAGAACAGGCAAGAGGGGGCTGGAATTCACTGGAGAAAACTGGCAAAAGAACCAAGGTACTGGGAGAAAATAACTAGAGGGAGAAAGGTAATAGAATGGGAAGAGGCCAAGGAGACATTTGGACTGCAGGCTCGAGACTGCCTTACCTACCAGAGATAGAGTATAGGCAAAGAGAAAGGGGTAAGATTTCAGTAAGAAAAGAAGCTGCTGTTACAAAGGGATAATTAGTGGGCATATAAGATATTGCACAATGACTATAGGATTCAATCAGAGGAGGTTAGAAAAGATTGAGAAGAGAGATTGGATAAGCATTTTATCAGGGAACAATGTGAGGACATATGTATGGCTGCTGAGCATGCAAGAAAGTCTAGAAGATTTAGGATTTTTGTTTGGAAGTGTTTGCATAGGTATGTTGTACCACAAGTAGACTCCAAAGATTTTTTTCTTCAGGTAGATGGCAAATGTTGGAGGAGTGATGGTGAAGAAAGAGGTAACTGGGAACATATGTTTTTTGGAGTGTAATGTGTTGGCAGACTTCAAAAATTTCTTAGAGAGTACTCTGTCAGAAATACTGGGTGAGCGAATGGGTGTAACTAAGGAAGTTATTCTTTTCAGCTGGAACACGTGATCTGAATTGCCTAGACATAGTTAGGCCTTGTTAAGTTTAATTCTTTTGGCTGTTAAAAAAAAAACTATTACTAGAAAATGGGAATAAAGTGTGAACCAGTTGTATCTGAAGTACTGACTATTGTACGAGAGATAAAAGAACCGAAAGTTGGATCTTTAGAAAAGGGTAGGAGCTAACTACATAGACATAAATGAAAAGTGGGAATAATACATGCAGAATAATTTTCAGGAGGAGTAGAGGTGAACTTTAATGGAAGGCAAGGAAGCAAGCAACTTATGTACTGTTGGACTGATGAAAGTTATAAGAAAGGAACATTTGAGATGCACAAGGTATATAACTGGGAACATGTTAATATGGTTTGTTTTCTTTTATATAAATAAATGTTTGCCTATGTCTTAAGTGATACTTCAATAAATAAAACAAACTAAAGGAAGAACCTAAAAAAACACACACACTCAGAAAAATTTAAAGTAAATTTAAAACAAACATGTATGGACCTTTGAGACTCTGCAAAAACTGACATTCTCTAAAACTGAGATTGGTAACCTGGTCAATTTTCCCATTGTGTAGATGCAAGAACATAAATATTTCTGGGTTTAGCTTGCTCCATTCCTTTTCTCTAAACCTTACACTGAGACATGTTTTGACAAGTTTCTATCCAGTCTTATACTTTGCTATAAACTTTGCAGTTTTCTTACCATTTGAAGCTAGAACGCTATCAGGGGCGACTCGTCCTATCGGACTGCCGGAGTGCAGCCCTCCCACCTAAAAAAAACCCCCCAAAAAATCTGTAAAACAAAAAATTCACGAGCCCTGATCCCCTCCTCCAGACTGCCTTACCAGCAGTCCGGATAGAGACAAACAGGTACCCAGCAATCATTGCTGTGAGATACCAGGATTCTGTGCGGTGATGACCGCACCGCACAGAGGAGCACCGGACTGCTTCAGCCGCAGTCAGAAGACTCAGAACCAATGAGAGGACTGAGCTGCTCTCGCGGGACTTGTGAGATTTTCAGTGCATGGTGCGCGGGCTTCATGGACGGAAACAGGTTGCTTCGGTCCCTGGGCTGGTAGGTGAAGGAGCAAAGGGTGTGTGTGGATTGCTTCATATGTTCATTCGGTTGCAGGGGTCGCTGATCGCTGGATTTCGTTCGGTGGATTACTTGGGCTGGTAGGAGGTCGCTGAAGGAGCTGATCGCTGGATTTTAATACCGGGCGGGTGTATTCGTTCGATGGATTACCTAGGCTGGCTGGTAGGAGGTCGCTGATTGCTGGATTACTTGGGCTGGCTGATAAGAGATCGCTGGATTACATGGGCTGGTAGGAGGTCACTGAAGAGAGGTGTGTGTGTGTGTGTGTGTGTGTGTGTGTGTGTGTGTGTGTGTGTGTGTGTGTGTGTGTGTGTGTGTGTGTGTTGGTGTTCTGTTTAGCTATTACTATAGCATAATATTATTATCTTTTCACAGGTAACAATTCATGCTGTTACATTTAGATTAAATGTCAGTAGCATAGCATGTTGAGTGCATGCATTTATTTTAGATCCTGTTTCATATGTCTCTGCACTGGTGAATGGCATAAGCTGATAGGCAACAGCAGACAGATTCTACTGTATACCTGGCCCTGAATAAACAGGTTTAACTGGCCTTATCTTACCATCAGCTATCTACTAACAGTTACAGGTCTTTACATAGTTTTGTTTGTCCTTTATTAAGTAACTAAGTTCAGGTAACATATTTGCATGACCTAATAAGTACAATCTTCCAGAATGGCAAGACCCTTGCAGAAGAATAGTTAATTAAAAGGATATCAAAATCAGTGCTTGATTAACACTCAGAAATGACAGACTGAGCTCAATCTAAGGATTTAGCTGAAGAGATGTTGGTCATAAGTGTGATTAAAGCACATTTAAAACTTGGGAAACTACTGTGGTGGGAAACTACTGTGGTAGAAAAAGCTAAGCTAAAATGCATTCAAGAAGCTTACAGAGAATAGAGGTTCCATGATTAAGTATATTTGGATGGAAACAGTGAACATAAGGGTTGAATTTATAGTCCATGTGTTATGAATGTTCCTCAGTTTTCTTGGAAGCCTACTTTTGAAAGTAAAAAGGAAGGTAGTCGAGCTATAGGAAGAGGGAGAGTAGGTTTATCTGAGTTAGAAAGAATAAAGGAGGATGTGAGCCGAACACAATGAGGGGATCTTGGGGAGTCTTTAATGCTAGTAATTAGGATATGGATTCTAGTTTGAGAGAGTTTTTTGGTTATATTAATGTCTGTCCAGATTGTGTGAGGTTGCCTTGGTGCATGATTTGAAATTTCCTATAGTATTCTGCCTTGGTGGTTTAGTTTCAACACATGCAGAGAATTTAATTTGCTGAAAACAGAGAACTTTAACAATTAGTACTGCTGTTTTCTTTTGTATCTTTCTATGCTTTATTTATCTGCTTTATGGATTTTCTCAAGGGTTTGGTAAACCAAGAAAGACAACTACCTTTAATCTTTCTGCTGTAGGCAGTGATATGTTTTGGACAGGTAACGAATGTATACGACTCCTTGTCCGTGACAGATATATTCTTAGAAAAAATGTTTATTTTATACCCAGTGACAACATCCATTTTACCTGCCATCAAATGACTGCAGAGATGGATGAGTATACAGTGTAATTTAATAGAAGACGAGCTTTGTCTGAAGAGTTCACAAATTCTTATGCTCTATGTCAGGCTTGTGATTGTTTTCCCCTTTTTTTGCTCATTACCGACATACCATCAGAACCATCAAAATGGATTTGCTGCCTTTTTGTGTATTGGAGTCGCATACAAAAGGCAGGAAAGACAATGTTAACTAAACATTTATACTTTTATTCATGAATGCATGGTTTACTGTCCTATTACAGGCCACATGCATTTGTTTTTTGATGCATACTTTAGCTGACTGTGAGAAACTGCAACATATGTTTTAGGACTGCAGTAACGACACACTGACAACATTAAAGTGCACAGTGTAATCTGCTATGCAGGCTGATATTTGTAAGGTAACTGCCCAGCCACACAATATCATAATAAAAGTTTTTAGAGATGAAGTAAACTGTGCTTTTTAATTAAAAGAAGCATATGCTTTGTACATGGTTTTATCAAGCTTTAGTTGTAACAATTGCTGTGAAGTTTAGCCAGCTCCATTGAAGTACTGTAAAATCCCTAACAGTAACACTCAGTAGTAACTTCACTCACTGTCCAATTTATCCTATGTGTGTGACATAGCAGTTTCTCTTGTAATGACTTTTTAAGTCAAACATTTATTTGATAACTTATTTTATGTAATCAATAATGTTTTAATATGTTGTCTTAGAGTTTTTGGTAGCATACACTTTGAAAGACACTTGTGTCTCTCTGCAACCCATGGCATTCTGAAACTGTTAATGTTTACTTTATTGCCTATGACTGATTCTTTAGAAAGGCATATATTCCTTTATCTACATCTGTACACACTAGACACACAGACACAAAAAACAGATTTTCGCATCACATCTTTGGTTTGTTTTTCATAAAATTGTGGTTTTCTGGCAAGTTAGTGGCAAATCATTAAAGATTGAAGTTAGAAAATAATGACAGACATTTGAGTTTCAGATTTCATACCCTTCAGAAAACTCATACTAATGCAAGACCTACTATTTTATTAACCTTCTAAGTTTGTAAGAGCAATATTTAAAAAATGGTCCTTATTTTTGGGCCTTTATTCCACTTCTATGTATGGCTTTGTCCAGATTTCTTGCTCTGAAGTTGAGAGTATGACAGATGTGTCAGGGCCATCACAGTCAGTCAGAGACATTTCAAATTGTGACATACTTGTTGTACCCCACTCCCCCATGTAGTGACTTTGGATGTGTCCAAGCAAGGCAAGGAGCAGTTAGGCAGTGTAAGTGTATAGACAGAGTATCCCCTCATCCAAGGTAGGCACAAGTACAGTGGCTCTTCATCTGTCCTTGGTTTTGCAGAATGTTCTGTCATATTTTTATACTGTTGATTTATGCTTCTTATTATTCAGAAAATGCATGTTGTTGGCTGCATGTTAGTACTTTTATAAAGCTGAATATAAATTATGATTAGAACTCAGTGCAAGAAGTGGAGTGGTTTGAGTTGAGTGCTGCTTGTTTTTTATACTTGATTTTGACTGGTATTGCAGTAATGTATTTAAAAAGTAATTTATTTTTTCATACCTCACAACCTTTTTGTTTCCATCTAGATATTAAGCAAGCTGTCATGATGTAGCCAATGCATTGCAATATTTTTTTCTCCACTTCATTTTGTCTTGATTGGACTCTCATAATGACGGTTTGGCACCCAGGGCAGTGTATATAATTAAAACCCCAGTTTTTGTGGTTTTGAGCATAGTTCCACCCTTATCTGGTTGGCCACACCCCTTCCTGTTGATCCCACCCATTCAGCTGTCTCCTGCAGCCCCCCTTTGATTTGAAGTCACCAGCCGCCACTGAACGCTATTCGGGTTAATTTGTTTGACTATACCTACCAACTGTTGGCCTCAGCATGACATACAGCACTGATCTATTTCAATGACCGTGGATATAATATGTTTTTTATTGCACTCGCAATCCAAAATTAACATCAGTGTCTGTCACTTGAAAAGGCAACATTGTTGCCATCCACTATTAAGGGAAATCCTATTATTAGCATCCCTTATCTTCATAGGTTCATAAGTACAAGGCCAGCTGCATTTATGGGCCATTTTAAGCTGAGCCACTTTCCTTTTTGTGCTCAAAATGACCTCTCCCATTTGGTTTTAGATTGGCCTTACCCATCCCATGGTTGATAATTATATATTACTCCTAATGGAAATAACTGGGGACATGCATGGGATAAAACATTTAAGAGCTGCATCTGTCCATTAGTACATTCAAACTTATGAATAATGATTACTACCTGCACCTAGGTAGACAGTTTCAAATTAAAACATTTGCCTATCCACTCCGATCACATGGCCAGGAATTCCTGACCCTTATGAGACCACATTTAAATGAATCATGTGAACAAATATTCTAAGATCACATCAGCAGTCTGGAAACCTCCCCCAGTGGATGTAAAGAATTTTATTAGTTAGCTTGTATAGCTGTCACTTGTTAAAGATGTATTGTTAGGCTAATGTTAGGCTAACAGTTTAGTTTGCAAATGTGTTATCCTGGCAGTAAGTCTAAGAGTCATTCCAATAACCTTACATATTGATATTTGACACTTCTATTGTGATTGTTCTTTGTTTTTCTCTGATCAAATAATAATTAAACCATTCAGATTAGTTTATGTATGAGATATTCAGACATACCGTTCAACTGTTCAGAATTTTGCAGAATGTCACTGATTTTGGCTTATATTTTAATGCTGCTTTTTATAAAATGTTGGATTTTCTGGCAAAATAATGTTGCAATCTGTCAGCAATGACAGACATTAAAGTTTTTTTAGTTATTCTTCAGAAAAAGGCACACTGATGCAACTCTGTTGTGCTATTAACATTTTAAAGTGAATTTGAATAATATTATAAATATGTCCTTAATTTTGGAACTGCCCTATTATTTTTTCCAGAATTCTTGAGCAAAGAAGTTGAGAGGTATGTATTCAGATTTGGTATTTTATTAATGGGTCAGATTTCAAATGTGTGATCAGGATGGCATTGGTCTCAAATCAAATCATAATATAAATTTGTATCTTGCCAAAGTGTCATTTTCCACCAAGTCTGTTTGTCATGCTAACTATGTTAATTAATATGTTTATGTACTGTTTGTGTTCTCTGGCCTTTGTCATGGGTGAAAAGAGTCAATGGACCAGCCTATTTACAAAGTTAACAAACAAACAAACAAAAACAAACACAAAGAGAAAAACAAGCAAACAGAGTCATGCAGCAAAATTTGTCTTTACACATTCAGGACAACAATAATGACTCCTGAATGAGTTAAAACATAAGTTGCATTGAATACTAGTAGCCTATTCAGAACACACAGATACAGGAGAATGACAAAAAATTCACAGATGTATGGGCAGTTTTGTATAATTGTAGCAGAGTCCCCCTAGACCTGAAATATAGTATGTATCAGATCAATAACATGCTTGTATAGCAGTAAAGTTAATTGTTTATTTTCTGTGTAAATAATCATTAACTACTTTATATTATATAGTACAGTTTTAGCTTTGGTGAAAAATAAAAAAGCATGTAACTTGTCTTGTTATAACTTTAAAAGATGGACAGTGACGTTCATTGGGTAAGTCTGTCATTGAACATCCCAACAATACTTATCAGTCACAGTAAAGACC
This sequence comes from Protopterus annectens, assembly GCF_019279795.1. NCBI lineage: Eukaryota > Metazoa > Chordata > Ceratodontiformes > Protopteridae > Protopterus > Protopterus annectens. Next base: position 1,391,645,039 of record NC_056725.1, read on the forward strand.
TCACAGCCGCTGGTAACACATCCAAGTTGTATGAGTCTATACTGAGCATCATGATGGATAATGCCGTGTTACAGGTGGCTACTTATTGACAAGACCTAGTAGAATGTTAGCTCACTTTTAGCAGGGGATAGACCACTATTTTGCACTGTAGACTACAATGTAAACTGGACTGTTAAAAACAGTGCTGTAATTTTTTTGCGATTTCAAGGGAAATGTAAAGGAAGAAAAATAAACTCAAATTTGAATGTTCACATGCCCAGTGGATATGATTCCTATGAAGTCCACTCTCCTGAATCCCTACATATCAATCTCTGCTGTTTTCTACCACCCTTTTTCAGATAACATAATGGGGGCAAAGGTTTAAAATCTGGTAGTTTCACATTAAGGCCAGCATGTTTAAGTCAAGCTTTACCCTTTCTTTTGTTAAATACTATGGATCCTATACCAGATGTTTGATACAAGCACTGTTTTTCATAATGAAAAGCACAAGATGTGAAACCAATGCAGCAATGTATATCGATAGCCATCACATTTACAGACCAAAGCCTGGACAGAGCATTCTAGAAAGAAGAAGAGACATTCACAGACATGAGCATTACATTCGTGTCTGGTGAATGCTGACCAATCCAATATATTAGAGGAATGAAATGTGGAGAAATGCCCCTCATTTCATCTTTGCCACAAGAATATTTCTTATTGTTTATTCAACTCCATCTCTTTGTGACACCTTACAGATTTTTGCACACCTGATCTATTCATCACTACCTGCTTCTTAAAGTTCTTGCAAATTCATATCATTACTTCAGTAATGCTGCTTTTCCATCCTAGAGTCTCTTCTTTTCCCTTCATTCTTTCTCAGAATCATTGTCTTCTCTGGGCATCTTGTCTTTGAATTTTGTGGCCATAATATTTTTAGTTTTACTGTCAGACCTTTTGGTGAACTGTCTGGGATGATTTCCATAAGTATTGACTGAGTTGATCTTTTTGCAGTCTGTGGTGTTCTCAAAAATTTTCTCCAGCGTTACAGTTCAAGAACATTGTTTTTCAAGCAGACAACCAAACTTGTAGTCCAACTCCCACAGCCATAACTTATTGCTGAGAAATCCATAGCTCTGATTACACAGGCCTTTGTTTTTAGAACCTTTAAGAAATCAGCCATCACATTTTAAATTATGTCATAAGCACACATGTATTAACAGAAAAGAAATAAAACCAGAGTAACATTTTTATGGCTACTTTTATACAGTGTACGTCTTTTAACAGTTTTTACTACATTACATAAACTGCTCAATTTCATCCTTCTCTTAAACCTCACTCCTCATCCTGAACATTATTTTGCATATAAAATTCTCACAAATTACATTTATATGCATGCAATATCCTCCTGCCCTTTATAAAGATCCCCTTACCATTTATTTTATCTCATATCCAGTATTTAATCCTTAAAGTTGGGTCAGATTCTGATTTCCATTTTGTAGTAATTATTTATTTATTTCTTTTGGCAGCAAACAGTATTCAACTTTGTAAAGCATTCTTGCAAATATACAGTCCAGATCTTACAACCCAGCCCAAAAGAATAATTTCCTTAGTTACAGCCATTTACTTCCCTAAATTTTCTGGCAAAGTGCTTAATTGGAAATTGTTAAAATCTGCCATCTGATTACATTTATGTTTCCAATTATCTCCTTCTTTCATATCACACCTCCAGCATTTGCTATCCATCTAAAAAGAATCTCAGGTGCCTGTATGGGGTATACAAATGCCTATGCCAGCACTTCCATGCAAAAATCCTAAACCTATTTGCTGCATATTGGGAACCATACTGATGTCCTCCCATTTTGCTTTTGTAATCTGCCTTTCCACTCTATGTTCCCAATCTTTTCTAACTCCCACTGATCGATTCTTACAGTTATCATGCAACACTTTATATGTCCTGCTAACAATCCCTTTCTAACAGCAGCTTTTGTTCCAGATTCAATTAAACATCTACCAGATTTAGTCTCATCTTGGCATGCCTCTAGCCTTTTCTTTTTGCCTCCATTCTGTTAACAATCTCTGTTAAGGGAGGTAGTTCCCTGTAGTCCAAACTTCTGCTTAGCCTCATCCCACTCTATTAACTTTCCCTCCCTAGGTAGTTGTTCCCAGTAACTTGGCTCCTTTGTTATTTTACTCCAGAATATTATAGCTTCCTATTGCATATTTCCTATACCCCTACTTGCAGTTACACTATTGGTAAAATCTCCTTTCTCCATTCTGGCTTAGTTCATACAATACTTTTTTTGCTGCTTTGTGAATATAATATTCTGTATGGTTGTTATATTCCTTTAAGGACCTGCATCCCAAATCCTACTCTCTTTATTATTTTGTGAACTCCTGCAATGTCATCATCATCATCATCATCATCCCTTCCCACTTTGATTTATGACCTTTAGCTTGTTTATGCATATCGCTCTTAAATGCATAGTTCTAAATCATCATCAATCCCCTTTTAGCCCATTTTCTATATGGAGTCAGGGTGTCATGTAAACTGTTGCGATCTGTCTCAGTTCAGTGCCACTGTCCTACCTTTTTCTGCAGTCATGCCTATCACAGGACTTCTCTCACACAATACAGCCATCTCTTTGTTGGATGCCCTTGTTTCCTCTTACCTTCTTCCAGTCTGTTCCAAATCTTATTCACCAAATTGTATTTTGTTTTTCTGCATACATGCCCAAACCACTGTAATCTGTTCTCTTTAATCTTCTCTACAATTGGAACTGCTTTGGCTTCTGCTCTGAAGTCCTTATTTCTTCATCTGTCCTATAGTATAATTCTGCTACCCATCTCAGGCATTTAATCTCCATCATCTCTAGCTTTCTCAACTGCTCTGCCTTTACTGCCCAGGTTTCTGTACCATGCAGTAGTACTGGTCGTACCACTGTTTTATACACCTTACCTTTCAGCTTTTTTGGCATTCTTCTGTCATAGACTACACCTGACACTCGCCATTTGGCCCTCTGATTCTAGCCTTGACCTTCTCATTCGGACTTCCCTTCTCCTCACTCATACCTTCCAGATACTTGAAGCTGTTAACCTCTGCTACTAGTTTCCCTTCTATCTGAATTCTCAGCTTCTTCTCAGTTCCCTCATTTGCCACCAATACAACCGTCTAACCTGTACTAAGTTTCATTCCATATTATAAGAAAGCAATGACATTCTTGTCTAGGTTTACTTCTAATGACTGAGCATTTTGAGGAGTGCATCATTTGAAGAATATGTTCCTAGACAGAGGCTATGGCTATGATTTGTATGACAGGATGCTCAGGGAGATAAATAAATACAGAAGTAGTAAGTACCTCCCTGTTTCAAGTTTTCAAAGTAGTGCCACTAATAGCGGAAATGAAATAAGTGACAATCGAAGACAATCATATTTTCATTATTAAATATAGCACTCATACAACTGAAACTAAGAATATAATTAAACAGAAATGGAAAATATGATTGTTTTAAAGTAGGTGAAATACCAGTTTTTGCAAATATCAGTGATGACAATTTGATGGCTCTGTTTGCAAAACAGCATTTCAAACAAATTGTTTTAAGAATGCCAGTGTACATATCTTTGTGGCTGTTGCTGACAATGTATATTAACTGTGTCCATTACTTTCCCTAAGTAGATCAATAGGGGAAATGTATGGCATGACTGCAATTCTGAAGCAGTTGTTTATGTGGCAACTTGCACATGCTGTGACTGTTATTTATGTCGGGTAAATAACAGCAAAACTGTTGAAGTAAGTTTAAGAACATAACTGTGCAATCCGATCTAAAGTACAGGCAGATGTATTATTGAGACACATGTCAAACTGTGTGAATTTTAACAAGTTTATATTCTTTGTTATTGATCAAGAGAAGCTGAGTCCAAGAGGGAGTGACCTAGATTTCTTATTAGAAAAAAACAAGAACATTGGTGGCAGGGTAGGTTAGATGCAAGACATGTCCAATAACTAAATAGTTACTTAAGTATAAAAAGCGTGTTAAAGTTGAAACACATTTTATGATTTTTATTATCACAGGATCATAGGAAGTTACTAAGCTAATAGCCCTATAGGGCCCTTACTAGCCTAGCCAAGTTCTACTCTTATTTCCATGATCACTGCCTATTGCCCCTGTCCAAGAGGGACACAGGTGGAACCCCTGGAGTGAATTTATGGTTGCCCATCCAATCGTCCAGATTGCGTTTGAAGAGGGCCAATAAGGTGCTCTGTTTGACATGAAGTGGGAGTCTGTTCCAAAGGTGTGGTAACCTCTGGGAGACAAATCTGTCCCTCCAGCAGGTTCTATTAATGTCACATAGGTTAAAGCCTTTAGAGTAAGTAACCTGTGTGCAATTTGACTTGCGTATATGCAGCATTTCCAATAAAGCGGGGTCAGAGATTGCCTTATATGCAAGGCAGAGATCACCTCTGAGTAGTCTGTATGAAACAGAATAAAGTGACAGTGATTTTAGATGATCCACATAGGACAGATGCTGAGGACCTTGAACTTTACTTGTGAGGAATCTGTGTGGTCTCTCCAATAGCTGCAGGTGCTTGGAAAGGTACATATCAAAAGGGGCATTGTACTCAGTTATTGGCCTGATGAGGGAAGAGTACAAAGAGGTTATAACTTCTTTTTTCTGGAGGCAATACCCTTACTTATGAGATGAGCAACATGGAATGCCCTTCTTACCACTGTGGAGACATAGTAATCCAAGGTAAGGTTGCTGTCAACTTCTGTGCCCAGGTCTCTCACCACTGACAGTGTACTTAGGGTGTTGCTATTGATGTGGTAGTTAGCAGGAACATTACTCTTACTAAAAGGGATGATGACACATTTTTATGCATTGAGTTTAAGGCCATGATTTTGGCACCAATCATTTTTTGTGTAAAACCCTCTTTTAGAATGTTGACATGATTTGGAGAGACTATGACTGCTCCCAGTTTGCAGTCATCAGCAAACTTTGTCAGCCACAGACTTTTAGTTTTTGCTTGTACTTTGGAAAAATAGATTCCAAACAGTAGAGGTCCCAGGACTGATCCCTGTGGAACACCACTGGTTACATGTCTACTGTTGGAGGTGGAGTCCCCTCTTTTGACTATATGTGTTGCATCAGTGAGCCAGTTAGTGACCCATCTAAAGAAGTGAGGGTTTATAACTAGCTGAGTGAGTTTGTCAATGATGCCTGAGTGAGGGATAATGTTAAAAGCCTTGGCTAAGTCTAGGTAGGCTGTATACACAGTTTTCACCTCATCCAGGGCCTTGGTGACTGTCTCGAAGAAGTCCACCACGTTTAACAGGCATGATCTCCCTTTGACAAATCCAAACTGAGTAGGGTCAGGTGTTTGGAGATTACCGATATCCTTCTTGATAAGGTCCATGATGATTCGCTCTATGGCCTTGCAGATAAGGCTAGTCAGGCTAATAGGTTTATAGTTCCTGGGGTCAGTGGAAGGCACTACCTTTGTGCAAGGGAATAATGGTGGCTGTTTTCCATTCAGCTGGTGCTTAGACTATGATTGAAAAGAGTACCCAATGGTGTTGCTAATTCTTGTTGGAGCCCATGTAGGAAACAGCCTGGGATGTTATCAGGTCCCATCGGTGCTGTGTTTTTGGCTTTAGAGAGAGCATTTATGACCTGCTCTTTAGAGATACAAGGTAGGGGAACAGGTGGTAGGGATGTCATTGGGTATGTTTGGTGGAGACCGGGGAGTGAAGTTTTCACAGAACCTGTTGGCCAACAGGTTAACTATTTCCACAGGCTCAGTATATGTGGTATCATTAACTACCAGTTTGGCACAAATCTGGGCCTTTCCTTTTAGGTTAAGGATATAACTAAAAAAATGCCATATGGATGTCCTTAGTTGAGGAAGCTAATTTGGATTCATAGTTTGCTTTGGAGGAATTCACAAGAAATCTTATTTGCTTGTTTAAGCTGAGGAGGGAGTATTTCCAGTTTAAGGTTCGCTCCCTCTTACTCTTAGAAAACAATTTCTTCCTCTTATTGTAAAGCTTGTTAATGGCAGCTGTCCACCAGGCAGATTTGCTCTTCCTTGACGAGCTTGTTTTGGTCCTGATTATTTTAATGCAATTTTTTTTGTGAGTATTCATTTCAAAGTGTTTTTAAGAGAATAAATGGGCTGTATTTTACTTAATGGGTTGTCACTTACTTAAGCGTCAGCTGGTCATGGGTCTTTGCTCGCAGTTGAATGCTGGTCTATGTATTCAAATGCACAAAACTTGAATACATATACTCTGCAAATATACTTTCTCCAGGTTTGTGCAACCCTGGCTATAGTATATTTATTGTGTAATCAGAAAACGTGCTGCCCATTGTGAATATTCCTTGACTCAAATGATTTTCAGTGAGTTAGTGGTACTCAAGCAGTTTGTGCTTGAGCGAATACAGTATATCTCTAATTTTAATTACAATGAATATTTGTTAAGTGGTGAATGACACAACAATTTGATTGGTTCCATTTAGTCATGTGATATTATGTGATTGTATTTAAATTGTTTAATGCAGTTATTGATTGTTCTGATGAAATCTTTTTGCTAAAATATTTGTTACTGAAGTAGTTTAATTTGTGTGTATGCCCTGTTAGGTCAGCTTTCTTTTTTTTTAGTTGAAGTGCATTCACTTGGCATTCAACATTACTGGGGTGGATTTTTGTTTATATTTCTTACACTTTACTATTCACAAGATTGTTTTCTCCACCTCTTTTGTGATGTAAATCTTCCTAATTAGTCTTTCTAACATGAGCATTGTTACCTCATGAAATATGAAATATGAATAATTGTTTTATTTTCCATGATTACTGCACCTGGCTATAATGTTACATGTGGAATGTTTCCTGTAATTTATGGATTACTTAATCAGCAAAACATACTTAAAGTGTAAACAAAAATAGATAATGAACAGCACACAGAGTCTACTGTTCATGTAAAAAACTTATAAGGGTAGAAAGTTTTTAATGAATGCTTTTTATAAAAAATACAGAATGTATCAAAACTTAAATTAAAATATTAACATTTTTTTTTTCTTTTCAGACAAAGCTCTTAGAGGTTCTTACCTTCATGAAATAGTGAATGGACATATAAAAACAGTGTTCTCAACTAAGTGGGATAAAGAGATCTCCATGCAGACAACGAAGATGAGGAAAACTGTATTTTGATTTTGATTAAATACAAATATGTCCATGTCCCAGAGCATATGAAATCTAAGGTTTAAGATGTAGAAAAACGTAATGATCGTACCTTATATCAAAGTGTCGTTAATCGTGTGCAGTAACTAAGGTCTTCCACATTTAAATGTGCTAGTTAATATAAATAGCTGTACATGAACAACAACAAAAGTAACATTATCTCCCAGGCAGTATATCTAAGACTGTATTTGATAATATGATACAATAAAAAAGCTTTTTGATTTTTTTTTTTTGTTTAAGTTGGTCATTGGGATGTTTTGCAGTACATTTTTCTGAAATGTCTGCTAATATAGTAATACAACAAATAACAAAAAGCTATCATAATTATGACGTGTGTTGCTCTTCATTTATTTATCTTTCGAGGTTTCTAGTCATATGGGCAAGAAGCTCATGGCTGTAGACTGAGGCAACTTACATGGCATCATAAGTAATTTTACTACCAAAATAGGAAAGGGACACACAGTGACCAGCACTGGCCCACCTCCCAGTACATTCCAGGTTTGTGCACATTTCTGTGTGTGACTACTTGCAAGGACCTATTTTATCTATTAGGCTCCCACATCCAATTCTCAAGATGAAACCACATTTATGACCAAGAAATTAAATAAACCTTTACTTACAGAGACTCAGAACTTGCATCAGCATTGGCAAAGTGTCAGTGTGTGAGATGTTCCAGAGGTTTATTTTTCTGCTAAACAACCAGACCACATAATTGCTTTTGTAGCAACCCTAAGAAAACCCAAGAAGGAACCCACTGATGGATATGAATTGTGTGATTTATGGAGGTAATCTGATATGAGTGAGTTCACTATGGAAGCAAATGATATGTCATGTGAATAGTTGTGAATAATACTAAAAAGACACAACAACAACAGCAGAACTTTGTGTACAAAAGTGAATCAGAATGATCTATGTCCTTGTTGTCTGCATGTTAAGAGTGAAAGCTAGGTAACAATATGTGCTCTACAGTAAAATCAAACTTGTACAAGGAGCTCCATCTATGAACTGTTATGGTGTAAGACTATTAAGAAACTATGAGCAAGGTACAGTTTGACTAGCTTGACTCATCCAATTTAGAATCAGTCAGCTTTCATGAAATAGGAGACCTCCCCACAAATTTGCCTAAACCTCTAAAAATAAATAAGTACAATGGTGGACTTATATGAGAATCTGTTTGTGAGACATGCAGACCATAAGACCAACAACTAGTTTTATTCTGGAATTCACTACATGATGTTGAAATGAAGCATCCTGCAAGTTAACAGGATGACTACAAGAGCAAGAGGAAGGAGAAAGAGATTCTCTAAATGCCTCCATTTTGATTTTTTTCATAATTTACTGCTATCTGCACTTGTTTTTTTGTCATTTTTAATTTATCTGCATTTATTTAAACTGTATTTGCATTAATATTGCTACACACTCAAGTGTGCTAGCTTGTACTGCATTTAAAGTGTTTTTGCTATTGTTTTAACTGCTTTTCTGCAAAAAAAAAAAAAAAAACATAACAAAGAAAAAAAGTTCTAAGCTTGTTTCCCGCCTTTCCTGTAACTAGTCTAGTCCAGATACAGAATCCAGGACTGTTTTGTAAGTTTCTTAGTCCTCCAGACTTTTCTGTGTTGGAGGGAAGCCTTCTAGCTTATCAGTGGGAGTGGTAAGCACTAGTTAACCTACCTACCATGGAAAGAGTGGGTTTTGGACCTGAAATTGTAGTTCATTGGCCGTTTGGGCAGTTTTTCCATCCCTTTGTACTTTCTGGTTAAAAGCCTGTTTGGCGTTTGGTCCCTGCCTTTCCTATAACTAGTGTAGTCCAGGTACAGATTTTCTGTATCCAGGACTGTTGGTAAGCTTCTGAGCCCCCAAGCCCTTCTGTGTTGGAGAGAAGCCTTCTAGCTTATCAGTGGGAATGGTAAGCACTAGGTAACCTATCTACCACAGGAGGAGTGGTTTCTGGCCCAGAAAATTAGAGTTTATTGGCTGTTTGGGAAGCTTTCCATCTCTTTCAACCTTCTGATTTAAATGCCTGTGTTTGCACTTGTTTCCTGCCTTTCCTGTTACTAGTCTAGTCCAGGTACAGATTTGCTGATTCCAGGACTCTTTGTAAGCTTCTGAGCCCCTCAAGCCTTTCTGTGTTGAAGTGAAGACTTCTAGCTTATCAGTGGGAGTGGTAAGCATCGGGTAGCCTATCTACCACAAGAGGAGTGGTCCCTGGCCCAGAAATTGTAGCTATTGGCTGTTTGAGCAGTTTTGTTTCCATCTCTTTCAACTTTCTGGTTTGAAAGCCACACTTGTGCCTGTTTCCCGTCTTTCCTATAACTAGCCTAGTCTGGTTACAGAGTTGCTGTATCCAGGATTGTTAGTAAGCTTCTGAGCCCCCTAAGTCTTTCTGTGTTGAAGGGAAGCCTTCTAGCTTGTCAGTGGGAGTGGTAAGCACTAGGTAGCCTATCCTCCACGGGAAGAGTGAGTTTTGGCCCAGAAACTGTAGTTTATTTGGCCGTTTGGGCAGTTTTCCATCTCTTTCAACTTGCTGGCTTAAAAGCCTGCATTTGTACTTGTTCCCCACCTTTCCTGTAACTAGTCTAGTCCAGGTATAGATTTGCTGTATCCAGGACTCTTTGTAAGTTTCTGATCCCCCCCCCCAAGCCTTTCTGTGTTGTAGGGAAGCCTTCTAGCTTATCAGTGGGAGTGGTAAGCATTAGTTAGCCTATCTACCACAAGAGAAGTAGTTCCTGGCCCAGAAATTGTAGCTATTGGCTGTTTGGGCATTTTTTTCCATCTCTTTCAATGTTCTGGTTTAATAGCTGCACTTGCGATTGTTTCCCACCTTTCCTGTAACTAGCCTAGTCCAGATACAGAGTTGCTGTATCAAGGACTGTTGGTAAACTTCTGAGCCCCGCAAGCCTTTCTGTGTTGGAGGAAAGCCTTCTAGCTTATCAGTGGGAGTGGTAAGGACTACATAGCCTGTCTACCACGTGAGGAGAGGTTCTTGGCCCAGAAATTGTAGTTTATTGACCATTTGGAAAGTTTGTCTGTCTCTTTCAACTTTCTAGTTTAAAAGACCACATCTGCGCTTGTTTCCCATCTTTCCTGTAACTAACCTACTGGGTAGCATTAGAAAGCCTTAAACTGATACAACCCTTCTAGCTTAGAAGAGAGACTTTGGAGTGATTATCAGTTTTCTGTACTTTCTAGCTGTACTTAATTGTTTTCGGCCTAAATGCAGATTTTTCCAGCGTTTATTGTAATTTAAAAGCTTATTTTTTTCACATAATGTACTTATTTGACTGCCTGCACTTTTAAAAAGTTTTTTGTTTAAATAATTTGTTTAACTGTTGTAGGCTACACACTTAAGTGCAATAGCCTTTTCTGATCGTTTGTAGTCATTTAAAGCTGTTTTAAGTGTATTTTCTACTGTTTTTGCCTTATCTTTTAAAAAAAAAAACAAAAAACAAAAAAAATTCCTTGTTTCCCGCCTTTCTAAGCTAGTATAGTCAAGTTTTCAGGCTAGTGCTGAATTCAGGGCTGTGATACTAGTTTCTGAGTTGCCCATACCTTACTTGGATAGAAGGAAGTTTCTCTGTTCACCTGTGAGAGAGGGGAGCTTTGAGCAACCTATCTGTCCCTGGAGGAGTGGATCCAGACCAGAAGTTAGTAGTTTATTAGCCATTTTGGGTTAATTTCTATCTCTTTCATTTCCCTACTATAAAAACCGCGGTTGAATGGTTTTGTGCACCCGGCAGCGCCGGTTAGCTACGGTTAAATTATTACCGGCTCCACTAAGTCTGCTCTTCAGTTTTTCCCTTGAAACTAGTCTAACTCTCAACCTAAGCACTCAGAAAGCATCCTACAGCCCAGCACTTACTCAGACCTAATAGCAAGCACTAATATACCCTGCCACTGATTGCCCAGCAGGGCAAGGCTCTTTATTCACCCCTCACCAACCAAGTGACTAAGCAGCTCACCCTACTATTCAGACATGACCAAAGGGCAATTTCAGGTGTACTCTCCAATCCAGCTGGTGAATCTGGGTATCCTGAGGCAATGTTACAACTGCCTCAAGTACACAGACAACCCTCTCCTCCTACCACAAAACACTAACATATGCAAAAGATGCAATTACACAGCCAAACTGGAAGCTAAGCTGTCTCCACCCAAGACTGGAACAGACAGTCAAGAGGAGAAGGTTAACACTTGCACCACACCTCCAACCGCACACAGACCTACTAAAACAGCACTGGCAAAAAATATACATAAATACACAAAATCATACTCAGAGACTCTAAATAAAAACCTGCAAAAGCATCAGAGACCGCCAAAGCAAACAACCAAACAACCTGCACCTCCCGTCACAAACCAGACTACACATAAAACACAAAATCAGTGTGCCGCACAATCACAGTCCTTAAGGTGAAATATACCTAACACACTAGTAATAGGTGACTCTATAGTCAGGCACACTGACGTTCCACTCACTAGGCTGGACAAGCAGAAGGTTACTGTTAGCTGCCTGTCAGGAGCCAGAATCCACCACATAACACAAGCACTCAAGTCACTCCAGAACAAGTACAAATATGACTCTGTCATTGTTCTTGTTGGTGTGAATGACCTGAGACGTACCTTCCTGGACTACATGAAAAGAGACATGGAAGAGTTCTCTGATCATGTCGCCCAGGCTGGTATGACCCTGACCCTGAGTAGCATCCTGCCCTCACCTAGAATGATACCTTAGTATAAAGAAAAAATTATCAATTTCAACAATTGGCTAAGCTTCTGGTGTCATTCAAAGGGGATCCAGTGTCTGTCAGCCTGGGATGACATGCTCAACAAGCTGCGTTGCTTCGCAAGAGACTGCATGCACCTGCCACCCCTAGGCTTTTGAATACTGGCCAAGGCTCTTGCTGCCCCCATAGTGACTTTTTTAGGCAAGGCTCAAAAGTCAAACCCACCTCCGTAAACAGCACAATTAACAAAAAACTGAGTGTTATGCTACTCATCACCAGGAGTTTAAATCTCAAAATGCATGTGCTTGAAGCACTCATCAGTATGGAGAACGTCAACATCTGTGCAGTAACTGAAACCTGGTTCAAGGCTCCAGAGAGCACCCAGCACTACCAGGCTACAACTCATACCACACGTTTCGGCCACAGAACATGGACCGAAACACAAAAGGAGGGGGTGTATCCATATTCATCAAGGATACCTACACCTCCAGGTTAGTGGCACAGCATGATACCTCTGAGATCATCCATGTGCAACTAACATCGGGCAAATCTGCAATGCAAATTGTGGTCTGCTACAGATCACCCTCCATGACCCAGAACCACCACTCCACCTTTCTGGAGATACTGGAAAACATGAAAGTCCTACTGAACACCCTGAGTTTGGGTGATTTCAATTACCCTACCATTCACTGGGAAAACTACTTGAGTACAAACTCCCAGGCCCAGTGCTTCCTGGAATTCATCAACTCAAACACCCTGGATCAGCTGTTAAACTCCCCTACCAGAGGTGAAAACATACTGGACCTAGTCATCACCAACATGGGCGACAGGTGTTCCACACCAGAAGTCAACCCGTCACTGGTTAGATCAGACCATAAACTAATCACTCTGGATGTCCACACCCCAACACCACCCCCAACTAAGGAAACCACAATAAAAAACTTTTCTAAAAAAAAACTTCACCTTACTTAAGACAGAGGTGGTAAGTTTCACAGCCCCCAAGTTAAAGGATAATACTGCCCAAGATGCAGAAACCTTTACAAATGCACTCTATGAGCACCTACAAGGATGCATGGATCGTGCCATCCCTAACAAAACCAAGACTCACTCCTCTAAGAGAAGGAAACCAGTTTGGTGGACCCCTGCCATAAACAGGCTATACAATAGAAGGAGGAAACTAGTTCAGAAAAAAAAAAACAAATCCCAAGAAGGAAAGACATCCCTGATCAGTATCAGTAAGAAACTAAGGCCCCTCATGAAATCATCCAAGGCTAACTTCAAAAGAAAAATAGCCAAGGATTTAAAAGATAACCACAAAGCCTTCTTTAGCTATATTAAGAATCTAAGTGGCAACTTGCAGATATGCACTGATCTAGTGCAAAATAGCACAAAATATACTGAACCTACTGATATTGCCAACATCCTGGCAGATTCAGTGCAAAGTTCACCCCCCTCTCACCTCCAAAGGGGCCCACAACAATACCAGAAAAGTGTAGTGTCCTAAAAATCACAGATGCACAGGTGAAAACAGCCCTTTCAAAAGCCAAAAACACAGTGTCATTGGGACCAGATGTGTCCCAGGCTGCATCTTGCATGAACTACAGAATGAACTAACCCCCCCCCCCACCTAAACACGCTGTTTAGCCTCAGCCTCTCCACAGGCTACGTGCCCATAGAATGGCGCACAGCAACGGGTATTCCTCTCCACAAAGAAGGGGCCACAACTGATTCTGGTAACTATCGCCCCATAAGCCTGACTAGCCTGGTCTGCAAGGCTATGGAGAGCATCATCATGGATCTCATTAACAAAGACATTGGGAACCTCCAAACACTTGACCTGACCCAGTTTGGCTTTATTAAGGGCAGATCATGCCTACTAAACCTGGTTGACTTCTTTGAGACAGTCACCAAGGCCATAGACAGGGAAAGGTGGTTCACACAGCCTATCTTGACCTCACCAAGGCTTTCGACACCATTCCCTACTCAGGTATTACAGAAAAACTCACCAGCCTGAACATAAACCCCTATGTCACGAGATGGGTTGCCAACTGGCTTACAGACAGAACTCACACGGTAAGAATAGTGGGCTCCAGGTCTGACTCTAAACCAGTCACAAGTGGTGTCCCGCAAGGCTCAGTCCTGGGACTCCTACTGTTTGGAATATACTTCTCAGAAGTATAGTCAAACACAGGAAGACTGCTAACCAAGTTCACCAATGACTGCAAACTGGGAGCCATAATTGACTCTCTGGCTGACACGGACATCCTCCAAAAGGGCCTTACTGAGATGGACACCTGGTGTCAAAGTCATGGCCTCAAGCTAAATGCCAAAAAATGCATAGTCATCCCGTTTGGGAAAAACAAAACACCCATGAAATGCCACAGTCATATTGCCAAAGTAGTTAGGAAATCATTCTATGTGGCCCATCTAATTACTAAAGGGTTCACATCTAGAAATAAAGAGGTTATAGTGCCCTTCTACTCGTTATTCATTAGACACATCATAGAGTACAATGCCCCATTTGGGATGTACCTCACAAGACACTTCCAACAGCTGGAAAGACCACAAAAGTACCTCACCAAGAGGATTACTGGCCTCAAACATATGTCCTATGCAGCCTGACTGAAAAAACTCCGGCTGTACTCAGTGGCATATCGCTTACTCAGAGGTGATCTCTGCCTGACTTACAAAGCCATGTCCAACTCAGAATTGATGGACATGCTCCACCTAAAGAAATCCAAGTCACTGCGAGCCATGTGCTCTAGTGAGCTAAACCTCGCCACAACAATAAATAGAACATGCTGGAGGGATAGATTCCTGTCACAGAGACTCCCCATGCTTTGGAACAAAATTCCAAACTACATCAGGCAGAGCCCCTCACTAACACTCTTCAAGAGAAACCTTGACGAGTGGATGGGTAACAGAAAATACACCCCTGGGATCACTTCATTGGCTCTGCTTGACAGTGGATCAGTTAATTAATCAATGGGGCTGCGAAAGCCTACACACTCTGGCTAGGCTTATAAATGTCCTTGGGCAGATAGCCTAGTACCTACCTATGAACCTATAATATATATATATATATATATATATATATATATATATATATATATATATATATATATGTGTGTGTGTGTGTGTGTGTGTGTGGTACCTTTACAGCATTCTCACTATAACACATTATTAACATCTTACTTTCTTCAGTTTTCCTAAACTGTGGAAAACTGCAGACACTGTATTTTGCTAAAACTGGGGCCTTACAAAAATAAATAAATACATTTCCTTTGTCTCCCTACATTCAAAAGTTTTAGAAAAAAAGTTGCTGATGCACAGATTAGAAGTCACTATAATTTTTTTTCATATGCTTTCATAAAGGGCCATAGTACTTCCTCTACTCAACATTCACTGTCTGACTCTTTACTGAAAGAAATAGATGACAGTGAGTCCGCCAGGGTAATCTTTATCGACTTAACCAAAGCATTCAGTTCTTTGGACCATAAGTTATTTTGCTCAGAACTTACATTCTACGATCTGAAAATGTCAGGTGGTACTGGTTCAGAAATTATCCAAAGAGCTGAGCCTTTAGGGTGTTAATGGCTTAACATCACTCAACCATTCAACTAAATAGAAAAGGATTCCCCAAAGCTCAGTATTAGGGCCACTGCAGTTTTCTATATTCTTGAAGATACTACTAGGCTGTTTGCTGCATTTTTTTAAGCAGATAATGTGATCCTTGTGTCTTAATGATTAGAGTAACTTGAGTCAAATCGTTCAATATTCTGAGAATGTTTGCCAAGAATTTATTTGGACTGCTAGATAGAGATTTCCTTCCCTATCAAGGATTGATATCAGAGTATAGGCAAAGAGAAAGAACTAGGAGGATCTGAAGTGAAAGACTAGCACTAGTAGAAATTTTAGTAGAATATAGCAAAAAAGCTGCCATTAAAAAAGGGATAATTAGTATGGCATGCAAAATATTGCATGATAACTATAAGAATCAATCAGAGGAGGTTAGAAAGGATTGGGAAGAGAGACTGGATAAACAATTCACAAAGAAACAACGGGGATATATGTATGTCTCCCAAATATGCAACAAAGTCTAGAAGATTTATGATCTTTGCTTGGGTGTGTTTACATAGGTATTTTTATACCCCAAGTAAACTCCAAAGAATTTTTCCTCAGGTAGACATCAAATGTTGGAGGTGTGATGGGGAAGAAACAGGTAATTTTGAACATATTTTCTGGGAGTATAATGAGTTGGCAGACTTTAAAGATTCCCTGCAGACTGCTCTGTCAGAAATACTAGGTGAGCAAATTAGTGTAACTAGGGAAATGATTTTTGAGCTATGATACATAATTGGAATTGCTTAGACATAGTATGGATTTGCTGAGTCTAATTATGGAGCTGCCATAAAAGCAATTACTAGAAAAATGGAAATCAAAGTCTAAACCAACTTTACTAAAAGTAGTGAATATAGTAACAGAGATAAAACAACTGGAATTGGGATCTTTAGAAAAGGGTAGGAGCAAATTACATAGTAGAAAATGGAATTGTGGGAACAATACATTCAGAGTGGTAACAAGGCTTAAAAGACGGCAAGATTTGAATGAGCTATGTAATGTTTGACTAACAATGACTGGATATATTATAAGTGAGGTATAATGTTTGCAACTACAATTATGTCAATATGGTTTGTGATACATAATGTTTGCAACTAAAATTATGTCAACATGGTTTGTTTTCATTTGTGTAAATGTCTGTCATTCATGATAATTTAATAAAGATGTTTCTTGCTTAAAATAAAATTCTGAGAATGTTTGTTCTTAGTAAGCAAATTGGGTTTGAAAATCAATTTTTCATAAAGGAATGTTTGGTACTCACAAAAGCTGAGAGGGATCAAAGATAAACATAGCATGATAGCACCTAATAGGGTTGAGACAGAAGTATTTGAGGTCTGCAAGTACCTATGGAAATGGCTGAACACATCCCTCACTTCCCCCCTGCATTTAAGCCAAACTTTTTCAAAAGCAATGGCTACTTTGGCATCTTGCATCAAATAGTCACCTTCCTCTCGTGAGAAGCTGGAGGTTCCCTAACTAAAGGAGTAATACCACTCTCCACTCTGAGAGTGATGTATAAGTTACTGCAGGGCTATATAAAGAGGTATTTAACAAGCTGCTGCCGGTGCAGAATAAATATTGTTATTTTGTTACAGATGCCTCATGCAGGAAGCACCACTGCTTGGTACTGCATGTTAATATACAACTTCTTAAACACAGGCCAATGGAGACCTCTGAAGAGAATCCAGCAAAGTGTTGAGCTAACTCCACCAACTAGATCCTACCATTTTAATGCAACCACTTTGTTACTCCTCAGCAACCTTCTGTATACTAAGACTCAAACTTGGAATGCATACCCTTATGAAGTTGCCACTTCCTACTTTTGCAAGCTTCTAAATGTGATAAAACTGCACTATAAAGATCATTTGCCTGTAAATGCATGAGCTGCGTTACTTAACCTCAGACTACATATGGATTACTAGTTTTTACTATTCTGATGCTTGCACACACAGAGCTGGAATTCAGGGACAAGGTGGAACCTGAATATTTGTGATTGCATCAATCTGCCGAGTTGAGAGTAATATTATTCATCCCAGTGGTTATGTTATTTGGTGATGTTTTTAGGATCTTCATATTTTATGTAACAAGGCCACGTCTGAACACAAGGAGGAACTTTGTGGCCCAGTTCATTTGCCTGCAAAAAAAGACATAAAAATAGAGCATACATAGAAGAATTATAGAGTGTTGATTTTGCATATATAAAACAATGGCAAGTAGGTGCAATTCATGGCACTAGAAATACCTAAAAATGGTAATACACTGTAATTTACACAGGCTGCCTTGATGGACATTCCTAGAAAAGAATTGCATTCTTAATGAGTAAAAAGACTGTCTTCATGTCAGAACACATAGATGTTCCACATAATCTCTGTGGCTGAACCGTGTCACAAAGCTGTAATCTATCTACATTAGAAACATGGAGACTTTTACATCTTGAGGCTACCTGCACTGATGCGTCAGTGCTGTTTGCAAAATAGACACATATCAGTTGGGCCTCATTGCCAGAAAGCAGTATCAAAACATCAGGCCATCAGGAATCAGACTAATCAAACGTGTGTTTTCAATTAACAAGATAAAATGTCCAATATGTGACAAGAGAAGGGTAGCATAATGTCAAAAGGAAAGGTGGACAATGGCTCCTTGGAAGAGTTCCATGATATGAGCAGTAATTATTCTGTTATCTTCAGTGAAGCTACATTGTTTCCCAAAATAATTTTAAACATCAAAAGGTGCAGGAAGAAAATAGACTTTAAATATCATAGTTAAAGCAGCACTGAAAGATAGGAAGGCAAAATAAGATGTGCTTAAAGAAACTGATATCCAGGTTATGATTTTATTGTATGTGTACTGATATTACTGAAGTGAGGCTGTACAGATATCAGCAGCAAATTCATTCTGAAGGGTAATATCACTGACAGAACATGTGTGATTGACAAGCAAATTCATTCTAAAGGGTAATATCACCAACAGAGCATGTGTGATTGATAAAACCCAGAGAAACCAGTAAGCTGTTTGCTGTGCTTCTGGGAAAAGAAGCCAGTGTCTCAGATCAACTACTTGATATGACTCTGTTTCAGAATAAAGGAATTCCCATTTCAGTACCATGGCAAAGTGATCTGAGATGCGTAATACTTTCTTTGCATCAGACTACAGAATGCAGAACAGGTAATAATGTTTTGTATGTACATAATTCGCAATGATAATACTACTGGACACATGGTGACTGACTGAGAAAACAACTTGAGTAAAATTCTCTGCAACAGAATATATAAAGACAGCACACACATAAAAGGTTTACAGGTTAGTTCTAGGCTAACTGCCCTTGTGGGCCATTTTTAGCCTAGTCAATTATCCCATCTGAGAATCAAACCCTGTATCTATAAGGTAAATACCTTAACCATTACACCAACCTCCCACCCTCAAAAAAGCCTTACTTTCTACAAAGATGCAGTGAATATTGTAAATACTTTTGCATTAACTGAGGTCAAATGAGGAAACAAGTACACAGTGTTTAGAGCTAGGAAGAGATCAGTGTATGACAAATTTAGCAGATCACCTGTTACAGGGTTCAGCACTTCCTTTCATAGTGGAGTATCTGAGATTGTCTGAATTTTAGGTGAACAATTTGGCAAGAAAAGAAAAAAGATGTACAGGGAATGTATGGATTCCAGAGGTAAACGTGAGGCAGTTAGCTTTCTTTGCACACATAAGAAGTGGACACAGTCTCAGGAGGAGATAGAATCAAACATGACATACAGACTAGCCTGATGGCCTGGGAGAGGATGCCTGTTCATACCACCAATAGCCCAGGGTTGCATAGCAAGTAGTATCCCGTGTCCCAAATGACCAGTTGAGGAAGGAAGGAGCAAGGGCTGAATGGGTGGAGGCCAATACCTCTTCTCTCATATGGAAGGCTGTTGTTCTGCCACTGATGGATACTAGAGAGCCAGACCAAAAAGTGATGCCTGCTTACATTCAGTGCCATTGGACATCCTTGTAGGAGTGTGTGTGTGCAGGGACACACATCTTTAAAAGACTGCACATCCAAATCAAGATAAAATGTAGGGAATACAGCAAAGAAGTCCCCCAATCACCTGTAATATGATGGCCCTTTTCCTCTGTCTATTAGATGTTGCACTCCCACAAGATGGAAATACGTGAGGGAATAAATGGATGTCATCAGCAATGGTAGTACTTACTATGCCTGT
Organism: Protopterus annectens; assembly: GCF_019279795.1. Taxonomy (NCBI): domain Eukaryota; kingdom Metazoa; phylum Chordata; order Ceratodontiformes; family Protopteridae; genus Protopterus; species Protopterus annectens. Next base: position 1,391,664,803 of record NC_056725.1, read on the forward strand.
ATTAGCAGTGCTGAGTAGGATCCCAAACATACAAAGCAAATACAACACTTCCTGTCATTAAAATCATGTCCTACAGCCATACCTAATGAGGGTCACAAACCCTAAATGTAAGAAGGTCTATGGTAACATTCCATTTTAAATCTCAGCATTCCATCAAACACAGTGCCCCAACAGCATGTGGGAAGACAAATCTCAGTCAACAGAGTAGAAAGTGGTTTAACAGAACTGTCACATCAATTAGACAATTTGGTTCATTTGAAGGCTGACCCTCAGAGAACAGAGGAGCTGTAGTAAATCTGTTATATGGTTTTGCACCAAAATTGTGGTGACAACAAAAAGGGATATGATGTCTAATAATCAGATTTCTATGGTCAGCAGGTACAACCACTAAACTATGCCTGCTAATGAGCTATATGCTACAGACCTACGTTTGATTCTGAGTCCCAACTAGACAAAAGTTCTTAGGTCATCCTTGAAAAGAACAATTTGTTCCTATGGCAGACCCATAGCTGGCTCAAATAGCACCTGGTGCTGGTCCTTGATCTGGTGCCCCTTAACCTGTTTGCACTAATCTGGTGGTCTTCACCTCTCTTTCAAAGAGCACTAGGTCCTCTGTTCTGTTATGCCCCACAACTCTGGATGGAGTTATAGAACAACAACACAAATCTGTTCTCACTGATCTGGTGTTTCTCACCTCTTGTTTTTAAGGATGATCAGGTCTTCTTTGTTGTGCTGCCCCTTAGCTCGTAAGTATAAAAATAGGTCTTCAAGTTTTAAACTTAGAATGCTGCAAACTGCTTGCTACAAACTATACCATGTACAAATCTATGGAACAAATGTACCAGTTAGCAGTAGAGCAGTACTGGAATTCAGAGAATACTGGTACTGCCATTAACTCCCCCCAACAAAGAAACAGCTGAGTTCTAGTCATTGCAAAAGTCCAGCCAAGCCTGTCTGCCCACTGTCAAATCATGGTGTAAAAGGAAAATAATGCTGACATAACAGTTGTACTCAACAAAAATGTACTGGTAAATGCTGAATAAATTATGCATCAAAAGACAAGCTATAAACCTGATAGAATGAGCGTTTATATGAAGTATCACTTCAGTAGGAGTTTGGGGTCTTAAAATGTAGGCAATAACTCTTCACCCATAGACCTTGCCACTTCAGTAGAGACTGCAGGTCTCTTGCAGCAGGCAGATGATAAGCTGCTAATAATAAGGATATTCCCATGAGGGGATGGTAAATAAAGGCAGTGCAAAACTCTAGGCTTACTCTTCATCCGTCTCTTCCTTTACCCCTGAAATCTGTTATCATTTCTGTCTATTTTGGAATGAAGAGGAGACTTCCTGCAAAAATACTCTATAATCTATAGCTGGAAAATACAGGAAAGATGAACCTTGTCTGAGGAAGTAGCCATCAGCAAGAGCCTTGGCTCTTTTCAAACTGGCATGGAGGGTTTACTCGATCATTGACTTTGTTTTGTTTGGGTTTAGGATGAGTTGATGTTCATTTAGGTGATTTTCAATAGCTAGAAATTATTTTTGCAGTTTATCCTGGAGTTATTGGGGTGTGGGAACAGACCAAATAAGAGTAGCGTCATTGGCATATTGAATGATAGCAGATTTAGTGGCAGTGTTTAGACTATTTTTGAATATAATAAAAAGGAGAGGGCCAAGGATAGAACCCTGAGGAACCCCAACAGAGACTGGGAGGAATGTGGAGAGTTTATTGTCCCATTTAGTTGCCTGTTGTCGATTAGTAAGGTAGCTAAAGAACCAGTAAAGAGTTGTAGAGTTGAGGCTGAAGGAAGCTAGAGTGTTGAGTAGTAGTTGGTAGGATATAGTATCAAGAGTTTTGGACACATCAAGGAATATAGTAGAGACTAGTTGTCTATTGTTTTTGAGGAGGTTAATGTAGTTAGTGAAAATTATGAGGGCTGTGGAGGTACTGTGTTTTGGATGGAAGCTGTGCTGTGAACTAGATGAAAGGTTATTTGTAGTAAGGTGGTGTAAGAGCTGCTTATGGCTACATTTCTCTAAGATTTTGGCTAGGGGTGAGAGAATGGCAATGGGCCAATAGTTAGAGAGATCTTTAGATGGGCTGCCCTTGTGAAGGGGGATGATACGGGATATTTTCCAGAGTATTAATGAATCCTTGTTTGTCAGTGGCAACAAACTCTATACTCAGAAATGGCGGTGCATTCTAGAAACTGTCTGAGCAGCAGCAGCAGCAGCAGCACTGGAATTATTATAGGATGAATGGAAAAGACACACCCCTGCCTTTAGATTATGTGTGGTAAGCTGCTCCTGAGGCTACTTGTCTGCTCTGGCAGACATCCACTTCCACAGAACAGTCAGACACTTAACTCTCCTTTTAGCAGGTTGTCCTTAAAGAAAGGATACTGAAGTCTAGAACTTCAAGATGCAGGAGTCCAGTATCCCGCTGCTGTGTTGGTTGTGACGGATATCAGTAACAATCACAGCTCAGAGCTGCATGAGATAACAGAATGCCACCTTAGGATGCTGTTCCTCAATTTCACCACAACACATCTTCAGCATATATTACACAAGAGTCTGTAGGAAACCTAGAAACACAGACACACTGCAATATTGAGGAGGGGGTACTAAATTTCATCATCATATTATTATTCCTCATACTTCCCGCGGTGGTGGTGCTGCGGTAGCGTTGTCGCCTCACAGTAAGATGCTGTCCGGTTCGATTCTCAGGTAGAGCGTCTTCTGCATTGAGACATGCGTGAATGGGCATACCTTCGTTGAAGGTTGTGCGTCAGGCCTGGCAAGCCAGTACGTAAAAATCAACTGCCAATCATTAGCGGACTGGAGTTCCGCTGTGGCGACCTCTAACCGGGAAAAGCCGAAAGACACAAATTATTATTCCTCATACTGATCCTTGCAAACCGGGGCTATTATCTGTTTTTAATCATTGTTACTGATAGATGGTGGACCACTGAAAAGATAAGCTGCTGCAGTCATTGATAATGATATAATAATGAATGAAACTCTGGGTCTTTTTGCTGACTACCTCTAGGTGTATTTGTGTTGTTCTTTTAACAAACATACTTATTACTAAAATAAATTAGGTAAAGAGGGTAAAGTATAAAGAAGATACAACAGCCCGAACAAGAAACTCCACTAGATACAAGCCCTTCTCATCTGGAAGACACTGATGTCTTTGTAGTGACTGAGACATGGTTAAAATAGCTAAGGGCACTCTGGTTGTGCAGGGCTATAATGCCTTCCACATCTAGACCAGTTACTGCGCAGGAGGGGAAAAAGGTGGAGGTGTATCAATTTATATCCAGAAGAGACTCACATCAAGGCTGGTAAAGCAGCGTGATGTATTAGAGCTTCTTCATGTCCAAACAACCATCAGAAAGGCCTCATACCATATATTAGTGAGCTGTACAACTCCTATGATACAAGAAAGCCACAACACCTATCTACAGGAACTAGAATTGCTCAGTACTAACCCAGTACCATTTCCCAGGTTATCTAAACTATCCAGCCTGAGATACCTACACCACCACTAGTGCACAAGTACAGAGATTCCTGGACTTTGTCAATTCAAATACCCTAGAAAGAAATAGTCAGAGTACCTACTGGGGTGAATAACATATCTGATCTTTTCCTTTCTAATATGGGAACATCTTGCACTATCCTTGCAAAACTTCATCATGTTAGGTCAGACTCCTTCTAAATAAAACTGAAACCAGAGATCCCTTCCACTGAAAATACCTTTAGAAATACCTTTAAGACAAACTGCTTACACTAAATGATACACTGGCAGGCTTCAAATCCCCACCAAACCCAAGGAACTCCACTGAATATGCAGAAATGTACACCAGCACACTATACCAACATGTGAACAGCTGCATAGATGCGGCTGTACCCCATAGGAATGAGTGCAGGGCAAACCCCAGAAAGAAGCCAACATGGTGGAACCATAATATGAAAAAACTTTATAATAAAAAGAAAAAAAAAAGAATTTTGACAAAAATTATGAACAGTAATTCCCAGAATATCAGAGCCCTTGCCATTAAAATAAACAAACAACTCAGGGTCTTGATAAAATCCACCAAAGTCCAGCTTGAGGTTAAAATAGTTACCCAAGCTAAAGACAATCACAAGGCATTTTTTAGATATGTTCTTACTCTCAAAAGCACAATACTGCAATGTGCTTAGCTGATTGTGAATAATGTTACCTACACTGAGGCTAAAGATACATCAAACCTACTGATTGATAAATTAGCTCTAACTTTACCTCCTCTCTCCCCTCTGTCTGTCCCTTCAGGATGTACTTGAAATTGGCTCACCTCCAGCTATCACACAAGACCAAGGCCTAAAAGTGCTATCAAAAGCTAAAAATACAGCACTGATGGATCCTGCCAATATCCCTGGATGCATCTTAAATAGCATGAAGCACAATTTAACCACATCCATAACAACACTATTCAGTATCAGCTTCCATACAGGTTTTATACTAAGCAAAATGGAGAACAGCTACAGCCATTTCCATGCATAAGGGAGGACCTTCCACAGACCCAGGCAGTTACAGACCTATACGTCTGACAAGCCCCATATGCAAAGCCATGGAAAGATTTATCATGGAATTAATCACTCAGATCATAGGAAGCATCCAAACACTGAATTTGTCTCAGTTTGGATTCATCAAGGGCAGGTCATGCTTACTCCACCGGGTGGATTTTTTTTTGCAAAGGCTCACAAAAATAATGGATAAAGGCAAAAGGGTACACACTGCATACCTCAGCCTGGCCAAAGTGTTTGACATAATCCTCCACTCAGGCATAGTAGAAAAGCTAAAACCTCTGTATCACCTGCTGGATTGCCAAATAGCTCACAGATAGGATGCATATAATTAAAATAGGGGAAGTTGCCTCCTCAATGAGACCAGTCAGCAGTGGAGTCCCCCAGGGCTCTGTGCCAGGATGTCTCCTCTTTGCCATCCACTTCTTTGTTGTATAAGACAATACCAAAGGGCTCTGGATGACTAAGTTTGTGATGAGTGTAAGCTAACAGCAGTCATTGAATCCCCAACTGACTTAGCCATCCTACAGAAAGGTTTGTCTCAAAATCATGGTCTGAAACTAAATGCCAAAAAATGCATTATAGTATCCTTCGGTAAGTCATGTACCCCAAGGACCGGCAACATTGATAATATGCCCCCAAGAGGTGACACAGTTGTTCAGGATTTAGGAACTTATGTGGACAGTGACCTAACATTTGATCAACATGTATCTATTGTTGTAAGAAAGTCCTTCTGTACTGCACAGCTTATAAACAAAGGGATTGTGTCTCGATCTATGAATACTATTGCCACTTTTATCAGCCCTCATTAGGGAAATCATTGAATATAATGCCACCATGGCATGTATCTGTCCAAACACATGCAACAATTGGAAAGCTCACAAAAGTACCTTACTAAAAGGATACAAGGCCTAAATGACATGTCCTACATGGACCGACTCAAAGCCCTGTCACTATACTCTGTATCCTACAGACTACTAAGAGATGACCTGTGTCTGGCATACAAGGCATCCTCTGATTCATTACTGATAGATTTACTGCACATCAGCAAGTCAAATGGCATCAGAAATACTTGGTCTACAAATCTAAACATTTTCTGCAATATCAACAAAATGGTTTGGAGGGCAGGTATATTTTGCAGAAGATACTGCTACTCTGGAACAGACTCTGCATCCACATAAAACAAAGTTATCCCTGTCCATTTTCAAGTGCAACTTAGATCTATGGATGGGAAACAGAAAATGCATCCCAGGACTGTCCCCTCTACTACTAATGGATAGAGGCAGCTCCTAAATGCTTTATCCCTTGCACAGGTCCCTTCAAATTATCTGTGGTATGATCCCAGTAATTCTCATTAGGGTAATATATAATTATTGGCCATGGGATGAGTGAGGCCAGTCTATAACCAAAATGGGATAGGGTATTTCAAGCACAAGGGAAAGTGGCTAGGCTTGAAATGACCTTCAAGGACAGGTAGCATAGTACCTACCTATGACCCTACAAGTAAATCAGAGTTTTGTTAATTGAGCAAATTGCATAAGGGGCTTTACACTTGCACATAATTAGTGCAGGCAAGTAATATACCTCACTTTGTACAAAGTGTAAGTATTTACTATAACTTTTTACTGTCATTAACATGTATGAAGTTCACAAGTCATTCATTTTATGTAGCACTAGCATCCTACTCTACAGCCTAAACACGTGTATTAATTTTAGAATGCTTTTATTACTGTATATCTATAAAATGGCTACTGTAAGATGCTGTTGTGTAATCAATTTGTATGAATTATTACCTGCATGTTTGTAAATGTGTACTGCATTATGCTGAAAGTCTAAAGTTTTATGATTTATAACTAAAATGTCAAAGCGTTTTGCACGTGGCCCAGCTTTTGGCTGAAAGTGGTTCTTGTAACCAGTCTATGGACTTGGGTAACAAAGACAGACAGCTAGATAGCTAGATAGATTGTCAGACAGATATAAATAAAGAATGGGTCTTTGTACAAAAAAATGTAAATAACCTTTGTCCCACTTCAAATGGGAACCTCTGCTGTAGAGCACCCTCCCTGGTCTAAGCTAAGATTCATAAAAAACAGTCTTACATGCTCAGTGCTTCAACAAATTAGTTGAATACGAAAACCACTGAGTTAATTTACTTGTCTTGTATGCTATGCTTATGTCTGTTTCTTTGTGTGACATCCCTTGATTATTTTTGCATACTTCTTGCACTAAATTAACAACTTTATTATTCTGGGAGAATCACCTGCTTCCACTTTTTCATAATTAACATCTTTGCTACTATCATAGGTAAATCTGAGAGCTGTTGCTCATGTTTTGGCCAGGTCCCTGTTTCTGAAGTTCCAGAAGAAAAGAGCTGTGGAGTCAAACTTAAGCTACCTCCCCAAGTAATGGTCAACTCCCTTTCAAATCCACCTTAAATTCATTTGACTTTGGGCATTCCTAAATTATATAATCCTTGGTGCCTAACACATCATCCTGAGAATACCAACATGACCACTGCATTCCCAGGAAAATGCAGGCTAAACATGGAGAAGTATGTGAATATTTGTGGAGGTATTTCCAGTTGCAAATCCTGAATCTAGGGGACCTGGTAGCATACTGTGGCACCTGAAAATGTTTCTTCTGTATGCCATCAAAAACCTGGGGCTACAAATGACCCTCACATTTTCTACATAGCTGCAGTGGTAGGTTGCTTTGTTCATAATGACAACATAGTATATTTGATGTGTTCATCCCATGTGTACTATACACTAAGGTTATTGACCATTTATTTATTTATTTGTTTTCCAGGCCAGAGCACTGATCTCCATGGACCTTTTTCAGAGTCAACCTGGGAGCGGTACCTGGTTAAGTCATTTGCTCAAAGTCACAAAGTTATGCGGTGGAGGCTGAGGGAATCAAACCTTGCACCACTGCATCTCAGGAAACAGCTCATTAACAGTTCCTTAATGAAGTAACTCCTTCAACTATAATTGGTGGTCTTATTTTACTATTCATCTGTAGGATATGGTAGATCAGAAAATTGCTTCTCTCCATGGTAAAGTTAATTGAGAATTTAGGACAAGAAATAAACCAATTCCCCTCCACTAGCTGGTCCCTGTAACCTAACCCTTCTTTTCACTGCATCCAACCTGCAATGGCATCAGTTGGGTCTCCAAGGAGGATCCTAGTAGTCTCAATGAACATAATTTCCTTCATCTTTAATAACTCAATTTTTATCCATGACAAGCTTGTCTGTCTGACTTCAATAACATTCAAACTAAACTGTCCAAAATCTCAATTTTCACATAACAAACATGTAGGGTGCCACTTGCTTTTCACCAGTCAGAGTTCCAACAGTGTTTTTCCAAACTGCTTCATAGTCTGTGGATGACCGTATACATGAAGTATGCCTCTAAGCTAATTTTCCAGTACACAGAGAGATTAGGAGGCCCCCGGCTCTCCTAAATTTTGTAGTGAAGTTAATTTAACAAAAGCTACTCTAGGTTTACTTTTCTGCCACAAAATATCAATAATAAACTTTTCATACTTCTAAAGAACCATTTGGGTGGAGCAGCTGGGATAGCCTGAACAAATTAAACAGACAGGCAAAAGGAAGATGTTGATGGCCTGAACGTTTTCATCAAACTCCAGGCGTAGGCATTTCCAGTTCACAAGTGTTTTGCTCTTCTCAGTCAGTCCCCTGGATATTACCTCAACAATTTCATTCAGGGTTGGAGCGACCATTTTACTCCCTGATGTTTTGATGTTCTCATGCTTCCAAAGAAAGGCAATTCGAACTTGCGAAGAGTGAGAGGTGTGTCGAACTTGCGAAGATTGAGAGGGCACAAAAATAGAACATATTGCTTATGTATTAACAACACAGATTTTTTTACCAAAATATTCACCAAAATTCATCAGAATATTGTATCTTTCTGATAAATCTGTCTCAAAGTTTGAGAAGTAAATCAACAGGCCATCCACAAAGAAGACAGTTTTTACCTCATAATGTTCCCAGCTGTAACCCTTGACTATTAAAATTACAATTTAGCAAGGCTCTATATAAAGAGCACACATATGAGGACAGAAAGCACCATTGAAGGGCCCTTTTCTGCAACTGAAATGTCCCTGAGAGACAACCATTAACTTTGATTCTAGCCCTTAAGCCTCTTTACATTTTTGCATCAGACTAATAAAGTCTTTTGATAACCCAGTCTGCTTCATTACCAGAAACAAAAGACTACAGGTAAATCAATTAAGTGTCTTATTGACATCCAATAGAAATATCATTAAAGGTCTCCCATTGGCCTCAGCATGTTGCAATAATAGTAATGTTTTGGTAATGTTATCAAACATTTGACAGCCTACTTGAAAACCTCACTGATCCTTGTGAAAAAAGAGTGGCAAACTACCTTTAATCTTTTGGTTAGCAGTGCCATAAAACACTCATAGTCAAAGTTTAGTATGGAAGCATGTCAGGAAGAGACTGAGGAACTTTCTATATTTTGTGTACAACCAAAATCACAATATTCCACCAGCTCACCAAGAGTTCCCTTGTTAAAACACAATTGTAAGAACTGAAAGAAACAAAATCACTAATTTTACACACACACACACTCATTAACAGCTCATTAACAGTTCCTTAATGAAGTAACTCCTTCAACTATAATTGGTGGTCTTATTTTACTATTCATCTGCAGGATATGGTAGATCAGAAAATTGCTTCTCTCCATGGTAAAGTTAATTGAGAATTTAGGACAAGAAATAAACCAATTCCCCTCCACTAGCTGGTCCCTGTAACCTAACCCTTCTTTTCACTGCATCCAACCTGCAATGGCATCAGTTGGGTCTCCAAGGAGGATCCTAGTAGTCTCAATGAACATAATTTCCTTCATCTTTAATAACTCAATTTTTACCCATGACAAGCTTGTCTGTCTGACTTCAATAACATTCAAACTAAACTGTCCAAAATCTCAATTTTCACATAACAAACATGTAGGGTGCCACTTGCTTTTCACCAGTCAGAGTTCCAACAGTGTTTTTCCAAACTGCTTCATAGTCTGTGGATGACCGTATACATGAAGTATGCCTCTAAGCTAATTTTCCAGTACACAGAGAGATTAGGAGGCCCCCGGCTCTCCTAAATTTTGTAGTGAAGTTAATTTAACAAAAGCTACTCTAGGTTTACTTTTCTGCCACAAAATATCAATAATAAACTTTTCATACTTCTAAAGAACCATTTGGGTGGAGCAGCTGGGATAGCCTGAACAAATTAAGCAGACAGGCAAAAGGAAGATGTTGATGGCCTGAACGTTTTCATCAAACTCCAGGCGTAGGCTTTTCCAGTTCACAAGTGTTTTGCTCTTCTCAGTCAGTCCCCTGGATATTACCTCAACAATTTCATTCAGGGTTGGAGCGACCATTTTACTCCCTGATGTTTTGATGTTCTCATGCTTCCAAAGAAAGGTAATTCGAACTTGCGAAGAGTGAGAGGTGTGTCGAACTTGCGAAGATTGAGAGGGCACAAAAATAGAACATATTGCTTATGTATTAACAACACAGATTTTTTTACCAAAATATTCACCAAAATTCATCAGAATATTGTATCTTTCTGATAAATCTGTCTCAAAGTTTGAGAAGTAAATCAACAGGCCATCCACAAAGAAGACAGTTTTTACCTCATAATGTTCCCAGCTGTAACCCTTGACTATTAAAATTACAATTTAGCAAGACTCTATATAAAGAGCACACATATGAGGACAGAAAGCACCATTGAAGGGCCCTTTTCTGCAACTGAAATGTCCATGAGAGACAACCATTAACTTTGATTCTAGCCCTTAAGCCTCTTTACATTTTTGCATCAGACTAATAAAGTCTTTTGATAACCCAGTCTGCTTCATTACCAGAAACAAAAGACTACAGGTAAATCAATTAAGTGTCTTATTGACATCCAATAGAAATATCATTAAAGGTCTCCCATTGGCCTCAGCATGTTGCAATAATAGTAATGTTTTGGTAATGTTATCAAACATTTGACAGCCTACTTGAAAACCTCACTGATCCTTGTGAAAAAAGAGTGGCAAACTACCTTTAATCTTTTGGTTAGCAGTGCCATAAAACACTCATAGTCAAAGTTTAGTATGGAAGCATGTCAGGAAGAGACTGAGGAACTTTCTATATTTTGTGTACAACCAAAATCACAATATTCCACCAGCTCACCAAGAGTTCCCTTGTTAAAACACAATTGTAAGAACTGAAAGAAACAAAATCACTAATTTTACACACACACACACACAAATCTTTTGGTAGGACATTATATCCACGGGATTTTCCATATGGTTGCATCCAATACACGTCTATTTATTCTTTAATGATAGATCTCATCATCCTCTGATTTTGGTCGAGGGACAACTTAGAAAGGGGATGTTATCTAAAATAGTTTCTACCTCCTTTTCTCTCACCAACACCAAGGGATCTGAGCTGCAAAGCTTCTGATAACATTTCTTACACGTGTCCAGCACTTCTTCATGTCAAAGCTTCATGACCAAGCACTTTCTCTTCAACTGGTACAGTCTAAGCAGTAGACCCCTATGAAATGTGGGTTATTATCAAGGCTTAAGCTATACACTTGTCTTTCTATGTTCTTTCTTTTTCTCCGGAATATTCTGCATCTTTGCTTGGACCTCCTTCATTGAGTGATCTAACCCTGAATACCTTTTGCCTGCAGATCTCAGAGATCTTAGTAAGGAAAGCCACTTCTCTGTAACATGCCACATTCAGATCCATATCATGTTAATGCTCTGCATCAGTAATTCTCTCAAAGTCCCTTCACATACTTCCTGATTCTCTTTCTGAGCTGTACGAGTGGTTTTCAAAACATCTTTCCACTGATTCAAGAACAACAAACAAAACCCTTGCACTCCACAAAAAGTTGCACAGAAATGCCACATTTTATCTAGGGGAATTGGTACTGGTATCAGTTCTAAGATCAGAGGAGCATGATTAGGTCTTGTAACTGAAATTTAAAAAGCTCTCCCACAAAATACAAATGCTCAGTAGGAATAATAATATTGTCAATTCTGGAGTAACTCTTCCAGTCTGAACATCAGCCCATACGATTCCTTGCTACATCTGTCATCCTCAATAATCTACAATAAGCAGTAATACATTTACCAGTTCTGGGAAGTCTAAAACTTTTAGGACTTCCTTGTGTATCTTCAATGGATGAAATCAAGTCCAGTCCCCAACAATACAAGATCTTCCTGGGATACAGTTATGTGATAACATAGTCCTTGTCCTGGGAAAGATATAAACACATCCTGAGAAATAACAAGGTATATACTACTGAAAAAGACTGTCTGCTTAATAAAATGAATATAATAAGCTATCTCAAAATCAGGAGAAATATCTATATTGTTTATAATCAGTTTAACTGGAATCCATCTGAAAGAAAATAAAAAAATGTAGTTAGCTAAAAAGCTGTAGGCAGTCTTGTATCATTAAGCACTCAGCATAAGGCCAACACTATTAAAGAAAAGTAGCTTCTTTAATTTCACCATCTTTATAGCTGAGAATGACTGTTTTCAGTTCATCACATGCCATAAGTGAATGTCCCTCTCCAATCATTGCATGCTATACCATTTTTCCATTTAGCAAAGAACTAATGCAAAACAATTTTTAAACAAAATATGCACTATAATAAATGCTGTTAGCTTTGGCTAAAATTATATTATAATCAATGTATTTGGAACCGCTCATAAATTAAAATTAAAATGAGACTAACAAGCAACAGGCTGCAAGCAAGGAACAGTCTAGTACCACTAAGCATTCAGTAAAAATCTTGCACTAACAAAAGAAAGAAGCTTCTTTGATTCCAGTTTATAATACAAAATGGATGTTATGAGTCTGCTAGGTATCCTGCATAAATGTCCCTTCCCGATTGTTATAAAGGTATACTGTTAAAGTTGTCCATTGTCCGAAACACTGAAATAGCATCAAACAAACCGTACACTGAAATAATTCCTACTAGTCTTAGAAAAAAGCATAAAAGAACAAGATGTAAATTGTACATAACGTTCTTTTCTCACTCTCAATATTCCTACTCGTATTTGTGACCATAGCAACACAAAGCTCACCAACTTCAGTCAAAGTGCTGTCTTTTCCCTTGCAGACATCGTCTGAAGAGTGCATGTAACTCTTCAGGGGGGATTTCTAAAGGTTACCACTAGGTGTACACTATGTGTACACCCTGAGGTAACTTTTGTGAATTCAAGAACGGACCTGTTGTGTAACCCTTATGAATCCCCCCCCTTAATCTTTTCGCTGCTGGGAAGCTTCTGGTTCACTTGAAATTTTCGCTGTAGATGCTATGGTGTTTCTGTATTTATCCCTTTTTTAGCACTACTGCATTCGTTGATTCCTCAGCTTCTATAAACATTTCTTTGCTTCATTGGAAAGGAAATTACAAAAGGCTGAGCAGACTAGCTTGAACTTCAAGCTGTGTGCTCAGCAGTGCTGCTGGACTGGAAGACAGGCATTCCTCTTCTTTCCAGTAACCTCTGAAATGTCTAGTCTGCTAAGATCAACTTCCCTTGTTAAGTAAGAGTTTTGCCAGGCTGTCAAAATGCTGACAGCACTTCCTCAGTGTGCACATTATAAAATGCAATGTGATTTACCAAGTTGATTCACACTTAGTTATGACAGAGGGAGGACACCTGTGTGTGTCCTTTCAGTTATAGAGTTCGGCCTCAGGCATTCCCATCCATAAGGATAATTGTACCATGAAATGCATGCAATTTCTGCCCTGCTCATTTTCACAAAAGCCCATGAATTTGATTTTTACCAGGTTCTGGCTTCTGTCTCCATAATTAAGCTCTCAAATGCCTCAGTCTTTGCTTGGTGGGACACTGCTGTGGAATTTACACATCCCTGACATCTCCCTTTCCTAATGAGATTTCCTCAGAATGCATAGATAATACCTTCTCCATCTTCTGGCACAATGTATCCACTTTTGAGGTATTCTATGCATTTATAGCAACAAACTCAGCCAAGGAAAGGGTTTCACTCTAAAACAGTTTTGAACCCATCCATATCTCTTATGGGTTTCCTACTGAAAAGATATCACACATTCCTACTGGACAGATAGAAGACATTCCACAATAGCTAGGATTCACCAGCTACATCTCAGGATGTTGCTTCTTTTATTGTTTCATTGGCTTGTGAGTTGATAAGAGCAGCACTGCTCCTAATTCAGTCTTACAATGCTTGTCAAAAACTTTAGTACGCTTATACTTAAACAAGCCAGGGTTTTCTACAATCAACAACTCAGGTAGAGCACCAGATTTAGCATGCCACTCCAGGCTCATCCTTACTGGACAACTGCAACGTATTAGTGTGGTAGCGGTTTCCTTTCATCCACTAATCACTAGAATACATTTGTACCGTCATACACAATCATTATATCTTTTCTGACTTGTTAATTTTAAATGTCTGTGACTTTTAATAGTGATTTATAAGGGGTAACAAGGAAGTACAAAATTTCATATTCAGAAAGAATGAATGCAAAAAATACTGAAGGCTGTTAATATTTCTCCCAGCAGTTTTGAGTCCAGCATATGATTCTTATAACCCAACATTTTGCATGATATACTGCACATATAAATTGAATAAATAAATAGGGTTTCAGTACACAGCCTTGTCATACTCCATTCCTAATCTTGAACCAGCCACGTATTCATATTCATCTCTAACTGTTGCTTCTTGCTCTGCATACAGATTACTTAGGGGGCAAATTAGGTGACCGGTATTCCTGTTTCTCTAAGAAGTTGCAGAAGTTAGTTATGGTCCACACAGTCACAGGCTCTAGAATAGTTGATAAAGCAGAAGTAAACATTTTTCATTAACTCCCTTGCTTTTCCTATTAAACAGTAAACAGTGTTTTGTTTTTGCATTTTTCTATCATATTATTGCACACATCATACACCAGCATATTTATGTAGCTGGTAGGGTGTTGTAAATCATATTTTACCTCTTACATTACTGGACGGCAGTAGTAAATATTGACTGCAGCAACTGTGGCCAGGATTAAGACCGAAGGCAAAATACAATGTGTATCCTTACAAAATCCTGCATGATACATTATTAGGACAATGTCTTTCACCTATTCTTTATCAGCACTACTTTATGAAAATTCACATTGGAGCAGTTTAGGAGGCACCTAAAGGCATATAAAGGTAATGTGAAGCGATTTAAAACTGAATGGGTTTTTATCGCATACACCAAATGAGTCATTATTCACAAATCCTATCACCATTAATTTAGGTAACTGCCTAAGAATCATTTTGTTTTGCTTACATACACTCAATATGGCTGCAGTGTTGTATCTTATTATTTATTAATGTTAGTATATCTTCTAGAAATTTCCAGCTTATACAGCAGTGTTCATACTTTATATTTTTAAGTTTCCTGTCTTTCTGTGTTACATTATCCCAAGTTCTAGAAAACAGCATTTCTGACATTCCCACTTGAATTGACAGGCTTCACTAGTTTAATAGTATACTCAGAGACTGTATTTTTGGAAACATCTACAATAATGCATTGCTAGGCAGTGGGATGTAAAACCCATTCTTGTCCATTATTTCACTATCCAAACATGTCCATGACTGCCATCACATTACAATTAGGGTATCTTTCTCATCCCTTTACATTTCTTAGCCCAAGTATTAGAGTTGAATGGGCAAACAAACCATTTTACTATTTATTTTTTCATTTTTTTACAGTGGAGAATTTTTAAAACTAAATACACAATGGAATAAACCTTCAATTATTAGTAGTTCTTTTTCATAAAAGCTGCATCTTATTTCATTACCATCATAATATTTTAATTTGTATATGGATATCAGGCTGACCATACATTCAGAATAACAACTATTTGATTTGTAAAATTTGGTTCATAACATTTAGCAATTTTTTTTAGATTTATAACACACATGCTTCATCACCTACTTGAAATTTAAATAGCTTTTACACGCGGCATTTACTGTCATGGTAGTATTTCCCAAACATCCAGAGAAATTAAATTGTGTCACATCAAGGGGCTTTATTTTAATGGCTTGGTGATAAGTCTCATAGTACGAGCTTGTTAATGCTTATATTTCTGTATGCCTATATATATATTAAAAGTGGTAAATATTGCCAAATTTATGTTTTTAGGGCACAGCTGAATGATAGTACAATGCAGGTCTTGACTTTATTAGTTGTGGTAAAATGTATATTTTGATATTTATAAAGGGGTGAACATTAGCATTAAGAAATGTAGAAGCTTGCTCTGTTTATATTTTTGGCATGTATCACCCCTGCCCCAAGAGAATCTTTCTGAAAGCCTTTGTGAAATTTGTATCAGACATATGTACTATTGCTGCAGTCCAGGCATATTTGGAAAGGGCATCAGTAATCGTTAAACTAAATTGAAACCAATCATCATACTTTAAAAGACCTACTGTATCAGCGAGCACCACTGGTTCTCCCAGAATTGTTTTCTGGTTCATTATCGTTTCTTCTGTTTTGCTCAATTGTTATTTATTGTGCAGCTCTGCTGTGGTTGCAGCTGAATGGTGGGTAGTGAGTGCCTTTTCATTTTTTATCTTCAGTCAGTACTCCCAAAGCATCATTTGTTCCTTTAGGTGAGAACTGGTTCGATTGCACCCAGGGTGGCATTAGCTTATGTTTATTTTCGATTGGCTGCTTGGATTTGCTTCTCTCTGTGCTGGAAACATCAGCATTCTGTGTGTTCTACTGATGGCACCACTGAACTATTCTGGAAGCACTTCCTTACCCCTTGCTTAGATTCCTTGTGCATTTAGCTAGCTAACACTCAAAGAATGGGACAATATAGAGAGACAGCTAACTTGTTCTCCTTTCATTGACAGCCTCCTAGTACATGGTATAATAAGGCAGTACAGTAACTGCCTTATACTGGTTGATAGTGAACTCCTGTTAAATACAGATACAGATGACTATGTGAGACATGCATATACCTTGTTAATATGGAGGCATCTCACTCTTATGATTAACAATGTGTAGTGACATCACATTCACATCCTTCATAGGTTTATAGATTAGTACTAGGCTAATTGCCCTTGTGGGCCATTTTTAAGCGAAAGCAATTACTCCATGTTAGAATTAATCCTTGCACCTTGTGTCTGTAAGGCAAACACCTTAACCATTATGCCAACCTCCTCAAAACCACTACCACATTCTCAAATTGAACACATAAAGATGTCATATGTTGATGATGCAAAAAAAATCCTTGCCAAAGCCTCCTAGAACTTGTAAGAATAGGACTCAGCAGATGTTCCTCAGCCCACCTACTCCATGCACACCTATATGAACAAGCCACCAACTGCCAATTTTCTCCCAATGAAGTATTCATAAATTTATCTTCTGAAAAGTTATTTTAGTATTGCTGATTCAGTTGTTAGACATACAGATTCTCCACTCACCAGGATGGACAAGGACAGGGTAATGCCAGGCCAGCTGTCTTTCAGGTGACAGAACCACAGATATTTCAAGGGACCTCAAGGCCACACACACACACACACACACACACACACACACACACACACACACACACACACACACACACACACACACACACACATACCTTGAAGGGTTCAGTGAATAGCACACCTCATCCATACAGTACTGCTTGCCATACACCTAAATGCCCATTAAGTGCCATAATGCCATAAAGTACTGGAATGCATGCCCTCCTGACCATAGGATGAGTGAGCAAGTGTCAAGCACCCACTCATGTCCTCTCTCAATGAATCCTCCGGTGCCCAGACTTCTACTTGATCTCTGGTTGTCTGGGTCAAAATCAGGACTTTTTCTCTCTATGCTACAAAGCCAACAAAAGAATTTTGTTTCCTGACTACAAAATGATCTTTATGCTACCAGCTATAAAAGAAACATGGCTTAGCAGTTTATTTTCCTCAGTTTAATTCTATATTAGTCAGCATCCTCTGGGCACATCATGTTGGGTTTGAATAACATTTCATGATAGTTTCCTTACAAATAACATTTCATATTTTTTTAGGAATTTGTCTGTGTTTTTATGTCATCTTATCCATCGCATGTTTCTGGCCAGTGAACTTGCCAGCTATTTGGAAAGCTTCACCAGTTGCACCAGTCCCCAAACAAACAGACAAGGCCAAACTCAGCCACACATGACCAATTAATTTGCATACTAGCAGCACTAGGCAAAATTCTAGAGAAACTCATTTAACAGCAGCTCACCTCATACTTGCAAATGTATCACATATTCTTCCAGTGACAGCACTGATTCTGGTCAGGTGGAAGCACCATGACTGCTCAGTACAGCCTGACAGATAATATCATATCCAACACGGATAACAGAAACCTTACAGGAACCCTGTTCATTGATCTCTCTGAGGTTTTAACACGGTGAATCACACCACTATACTTTCTCACCTGACTGACACTGGAATCAGCTTACAAGCCATGGTCTGGTTTAAAAACTACTTCAGTAACAGAACATTCAAAGTTAAAATAAGCCCTTCATTCATGCACACCGTCAATATACCATCAGGTGTCAACAAAGTGTCATACCTGCCCACTGAGCTTCTCCATTTTTATAGAAAAACGTCCACTTCATCTACCACGCCTACAAATCCTCTATATTCAAACAATATGGTTCTCTATAAATCACACCACAACTGTCAACACATACAGGATCAAATTCAACAGGACCTGCTAGACCTTTCTGACTGGCTGTCATCCAAAAATCTCCTCCTAAATCCCAAGCAAATTAAAACAATGATGCTGGCACACTTAAAAATTATCTAAAAGTTCAAAGTCCCTCCTGATAAAAACATCAATATAATCATGCCAAAGAAACCACACCACATTCAAATACCTCTGAATATGACAAGAGCAATCTCTAAACTTTCAAACATGCATTGAAAAAAATCCAATCAAAAATAAATTACTTACTTACTTTTCAGGGCTCAAACACTATCCCTGTTCTTTTTACACCTATCCAGAGTTGCCATAAGCAAATACATTCATTTGCCTGCATGAAATATGGTCTTGCTCTGCTTGCTAACACCTCACAGAAAAGTAAAAAAGTAGTACAACCCTTCAAACCATCTCTAAGAAAACCTGCTGGCTCACAGCTACCTCCATCCCAACCAGACTACCACAGCTAAACTCTCTAAAAAGTCAGTAGTCGTCCTTCATGGTTCACTTATATTTAAAATACTTACCAAGACATTCCATCTCCTCTTATATCCAACCTACTTACACACACAACCTCCTAAAGGCAACCCAGCGCTGGTCCAATCTTCCATACCTGGAAAACAGAACTTCACTTAACAGTTCAGAGCTTCTCTGTTCTCACTACCACACTCTGGCAGAGACTCCTCTCAAGCGTACTAAACTCATTAGGTATAGTAACTTTAGATCACTCTTCAAGAACTTAGTTTTCGAATAGACCACATGCAAATGCAACACATAACTCATTATTTCCATTGCATGTCTACCCTATTTAATATAATCTACTCAGTAAATCACTCTTCACCTCAGTGGACTAGCCTCTTCACAGCATAATATCTTCTCACTGCTGCTCACTTTCTAACTCCCTTCCCCTTTGAATTTAACTGTGTGTGTGTGTGTGTGTGTGTGTGTGTGTGTGTGTGTGTGTGTGTACATATTCTTCTACCAAATAGTCTTAGAGCAATCCATGTAAGTTTATTACAATTGTTTGAAATCTTATTGCTGTAACCAATTCCCTTACTATATAGTTGATTTGACATTTTGCAACCTGTGCTAAGCCTGCAAATAATCCTACTTCATCAGTACTCTACCCTGGTAGGCAAACAAACATAAATAAATAAAATCCCACAAAGCAAGGTATTTGCAGCTCTTTTTTCTTTTTCACCCACTGCATTCACAAACTTATCAGGACAATAGAAATCCACAACTCTTTCATGATATACTGTCACTAACAGCAGCCTTCCTTCCTTCCCCTGAGGCCATAAATTTAGTCAGCCTTTGGAAATCCACAGCTTTTTATTCTGTTGTCTCAGGGAGAAGAAAGCTAATACCAGTCACGGAAACCAACTGACATGAGGATCTAAATAATTCATATATTTTTCAAAACTCTAATATAATTATTTTGTGGCTAAAGAGGATACTGTTTATTGTAGTCTGTTTAAAATATGACAAACATATGGAAGCTTGGCTCCAAGGCATAGGTGGATAAAGGCCTATGACACATATGACCTCTGCTCTCTTAGTGACATGAGCAGTGGAGGGGCCACATGGGAGGATGGGGGTTCAGCTCAATGTTGACATCTACAGGAGTGTAGATGTATGGACAAGTGTGACTCCATGCTGCGTCAGTGTTGTGCTGCACTGGGAAAGAGGTTGGCATGCATTGCAGTAAACATTTGTCATCCTTTGAGCAGTAATTTCAAAACGTCATGGCCAAGTACAAGGAGGGAGTTAGGTTGGGGGGACTCTGCACAATCGTGATTAACTCAGCGCAACCAGCACACTCTCCCCTACCATCTACGAGGACAAGTGGGTCAAAAGACCTCTCATTCATAGCAAGGAAGGCAGGAAGAGATGAATGGGCCACAGGAATGAACATTGCTGTCTCTGCCTCCTGATGCAGAGTCTACTAGATGGCGAGACTGGAGGCCAAACGTCAGTGTAGGGATGGAAAAAATATTGTATAAAGAATACACACTAGGGCATGTCCCTGAAAGAAAGTTTTAGGCAATCTGTTTAGAAATATTTAAAGGCGGCAGTGATTATTTTTCAGCCATCCTAAGTAAATCCAAAAAAAAAAAGTTCAGGTATAACAGAGTAGGGTAAGATAATGACATGTTTCTTAGGGGCCCCATATGCATTATGCGAAAAAGAAAGACTAACAAAAAAAAAATCATATCACTACCTCTGTCTCCACTGAAGCATTTTGGCTTAGAAAAAATACACTGACAGTGGTTACTTTGAGTGCCTACAGAAATATTAGTATAGCAATGCAACAATGACTGATAAAAATATATGTTTTTTTTTTTTTTTTTCAGTTTCTGGCTCTAGTGACCCTTTAAATTGTCAGAAGGTACATTTATCAGTACTAGGCTGGATTTTTTTGAGTAGCTGCTGTCACAAATGGTCCTTGAATCTACATGCAACTGAACAATTTCCAGAGATTCTTTCAAGCAGGGGGTGGACATCCCTCAACAGAGTGTCATGTAGGGGAAGCCCTGACTTAAAGGCACCAGTTAGTTCGGAGGTCCAGTAGACTTGTATTAAAATGCTGAAGTCAGACAAGACTTCTGGTCCTGACAGCCTTCCATAAGCCTACAGATTTCTCCCCAAGAGGGTCATGTTGGATTTAGGCTTATAGTCCAAAAATCATAGTATTGATTAGCCGTGTAACAAGCTGCACAAAGGTGTGTGTGTGTGTGTGTGTGTGGGGTAAACACCTGACTATGACCCATATGAATGTTTACAACTCTGTGTGGCATGGATAAAATTTTCATAAAAAGACAGTGGAGTTACAGAAAGTACAGTTGTGTACACTTGCCATAAATGTAGATGTTCGAGTGTATTCACTGTTGCAGTCATTACATTTGGGTAATCTGCTGGCAGGTTGCCCTCAGTCGGCCTGAATTCCAAAGTCTTGGGTCCTGCTTCGGTTGCTGTCTCCTCTTCCATGACGTCAGGGGTATAAAACAAGCAGCCAATGCCATTTTCATTAGTTTTTCTTGCCCCAGATGTCAGGTGCCCCCAAAAAGGTAGCAAAAATATATACATATAAAAACTATATATACATGCATCAATATAACCTTTACCTTCAACTACAAGCAAATACACCACATAGGTTGTAGAAGATAGAGAAGTAAAGATAAACTCCAGAATGTAACCTGGACTGCAACAGTGAATACAGTTGAACATCTACATTTATGGTAAGTGTACACAACTGTACTACGTTCTTCGTGTTTCACTGTTGCAGTCATTACATTAGGGTAGAATCCCAAAGCTATGGATGGGAGGCTGGAGCTAAACAGAATTAGTTGCGGCTATAAGGCCCTGCAGAACTGCAGTGGCAAAGCCTGCTCTGGACAGGCAAATGATAACGCTTTGTAAAGGTGTGACCAGAACTCTAAGTAGCAGCCTCTAGAAAGTCTTTGGTTGGTACTCCTCTGAAAAAGGCTGCTGAAGTAGCTGCAGCTCTGGTGGAATGGGACCTAATGCCCTTGGGCACAGGTTTGCCATGGTGTAAGTAGCAGAAACGAATGCAGTGGCTTATCACTTTGAAATAGCCTTTTCTTCTGATTCTGCAGCATATGTCACTAGTAATTGCTCAGTTTTTCTTAGAGCTTTAGTCCTGCTCAAGTAGAATCATAGCTGTCTGTGTACGTCCAAGGAATGCAGAATTCTCTCCCCCTTGTGCTGCGGATTTGGATAAAAGTTTGGCAGATGAACAGTTCATTTAAGAGCCACACTGGAAACCACCTTAGGCATAAATGAAGTATTTGTCCTCAGAGACACCCTGATAAAAGGCTCCACAGCCATGAGGGCCTGTAGCTCTGAGACTCTTCTTGCTGAAGTAATTGCTAGTAGCAGAGCTGTTTTCCATGATAAGAACTTTATATCAGCAGTAGCAGCTGGTTCAAATGGAGGCAGGGTGAGCTTTTCCAACACATAATTGAGGTCCCATGCAGGTATTGGTGATCTTCTAGGAGGCCTTAAATTTTTGGCTCCTCTAAGATACTGCTTTAGTAAAGGATGAGAAAATATTGGTGGCTCTGTATTGTAGTGAGCTGAAATGGCAGAGGCATGAATTTTAATTGATGAGAAAGATAGGCCTTTGTCAAGCATCTCAGTCAAGTATTGTAATATCCGAGGAACATTTGGTTCTGCTGTATCAGTTCCTTGTGCTTGATTCCAAGCACAGAATCTCTTCCATTTATCAGCATAAGATTTTCTAGTACTAGGCCTTCTGGCTTCTAAAATGACATCCATCAAAGCTTTACTGAGAGGTGTTGGTTGTATAACTACATGATCAGCCATGCTGCCAGGTTCAGTGTCTGGAGCTGATTGTGCAGGATCTGACTGTTTTGCTGGGACAGTAGTTGAGGTCTTTGAGGTAAGGTCCAAGCCGGGTATTGAGACAAGTTCCTTAGGACTGGGTACCAGTATTGGCGGGGCCGGTCCGGGGCAATTAGTATCATCTTTGGCTTCTCTTGTCTGACTTTTAGTAGGACCTTGGGAAGAAGAGGTAGAGGAGGAAAGGTGTAAACTTTCCATGCTTGTCTGTGATAAGTCCTTGTGCAGAATCTTTTCAATTGATAATTTTGAGGAGAGGCAAATAGATCTATGTACGGGCTCCCCCATTTCTTTGTTATCACGCTGAAGACTTGTGGATCTAGTTTCCACTTGTGGGGATCCATAAGGTTTCTGCTTAAATCGTCTGCCAGAGTATTTTGTTTTCCTGGCAGGAATTGAGCTTGAAGATGTATTTGGTAAGTCAAAATTGTGTCCCACAGTGCCATGGCTAATCTGTAAAGGGGGTATGAATGCGTGCCCCACTGCTTGTTTATATACCACATAACCGTGGTGTTGTCCGTCTTTATCAGTAGTTATCCTGGATGAAGTAAGTCCTTGAAGGCTGTCAGGGCATTTTGAACAGCTAGCATCTCTTTTTGGTTGATATGTAGATGCATTTGTTTTGGGGTCCATATGCCCTGAATGCATCTTCCCGTCATGTGGGCCCCCCAGGCATAATCTGATGCATCTGTTGTTAAGGTTTGGCTGGCAGGGGGTGAAGTGAAGGCCCGTCCCATGTTTTGGTGACATGCCTTTGCCCACCATAGAAACTCCTGTTGTAGGCAGGGAATGAAAGGAATCATTGTTTCCAGACTGTGACAATGTTGACTCCATAAACTTTTTAGGTACCATTAAAGTTTCCTCATATGCAGTCTTGCATATGGAATCAGTAGGATGCAGGATGCCATGAAGCCCAAAGCCTGCAGAGTTTGTCTTGCAGATAACTAGGTTTTTGTTGCCATCAGTTTGAACTAAGCAGTCAGTTGCCTTTGTTTATCTGGCGTGAGGTAAGCCATCTGGGCATTTGTATTCTTGCACCCAGGAATGTTATCTTTTGAGTGGGTACCAGTTGTGATTTCTTTTTATTTATTGTGTACCCTAGGCATGTCATAAGCCTTTTCACAAACGCTAGGTGTTGAAGAAGAATGCCTTTGTTCTCTGCTTGAATGAGACAGTCGTCCAAGTAAAGATAAATTTGTATACTTCTTTGTCTGCAAAAAGCAATTACTGGTGCCAGGCACTTTGTAAAGACCCTGGGAGCAGTAGATAAGCCAAAGGGCAGTGCAGACAATTGGTAATGCATTAAGCCAGCCCTGAATCTGAGGTATCTTCTGCACGATTGTCTTATTGGGATATGCAGGTCTGCCTCTTTTTAGGTCTAAAGTCACCAGCCAAGCATTCTTGCCCAGCATGGGCAGAAGCTGCTGCAAAGTCAGCATTTTGAATTTTGGAATGTCCAGGTATGTGTTCAAAATCGATAAATACAGTATTGCCCGCCAGGCCTTGTCCTTTCTGGGTACCAAGAACAGTCTTGAGTAAAAACCTTGTCCTTTTTCCTGTTCTGGTACTGGCTGAATGGTCCCCATATCCACGAGGGACGTAACCTGTTTCTGTGCCTCTTCCCATTGATTTTTTTGGCAGATCTGGCCAACTGTTTGCCATTGGCAGAGTATGGAAATGGAATTTGTATCCCTGTGATGCTATGTTTAGCACCCACTTGCCCTGGGTTATTAACTGCCAATTTTGGGCAAAAAGTGCTAATTTTCCCCCTAAGGGTGCTGCCGAAAGGTAAGTGCTTTGTAGGTTTGTGCTTTATCTCCTCCAGAATTGGAGGTAGAAGCGCACCATTGCTTTGACATGTATGAGTCTTGTGCCTGGTATCTGGAACCCTTAGGGCATCTGGATTTGCCCCTTTGAGCTCTGTCTGACACAGGAAAGGACCATTTTTTTTATAGGCCAGTGTCTACTGAATCTTGGTGGCTGCATTTGTAAGAAGTCTTTTACAGTTTGCATAGACTTAGCTTTGTCTTCCATTTTCTTTAAAACCTCTTCTGCCTTAACACCAGAGTATCATGCTGTAAAGGTGCATCCAGTAATTTAGCTTTAACATGATCAGGCAAATTTTGCTCTTTTAGCCAGGCATGCCTCCTAATCACAGATCTAGTAACTGCGGCCCTGCAGGAGGCCTCTAAGGAATCAAAACCACATTGCAAAGTATGCTTTCCAACCTGTTCAGCTGCATGCAATAATTCCTGCAATTCTTTATTTTCTGCACATTCAGAAATCAACATCATTTTCTGTTTCAGCAATCCCATAACATGTTGCTGATACTTGTGCATATGAAACTGGCAGTTTAAGGTCCTAATTGCCAAGGTTGCAGATGTATAAACCTTTTTTCCCCATCTATCCAGTGCCCTTGAATCTCTGTCAGAGGGGGTAGGATTTTTTGCTGTTGAGGCCTTAACTCCCTTTGGACCCTGTGAAATAATTTCAGGATCAGCAGCAGGGTTTCTAAATAAAAATTTGTGTGAGTCAGGGACCCTGTAATATCTGTCAGGCTTGCTGGGAGCCGGACGTAAGGAGTCAGGGGTCAAGCTTGACTCCGAAAACACATCATCCACAATGTCTAAAACAGGGGGCATTGCTATAGGCCTGTGCTGAGGGAGAAGAAGGAAATCCCTGAGCCTCTTTTTTGATTCTGAGAAATCTTGACTCTCCCATTGAAAATGCTCCCTCAAAGTATGCAAGGTTTCTCCAAATGAATAATCATCAGGAGGTGATGCAGATGGTATAGACTCCTCTGCATCAGAATCCTCATAGGGAGGTATAGATAATTCCTGATCAGAAGAGGAATCAGAAGAAAGAATCTGAAGATTCATAATCAGTGTCTTGCCTATGCCTCTTATTAGAAGGGGGATGGAAACTCCTGATCAAGATAATAAGCTCTTCAGCCATTTTGATCATGTTTTTTAGGCATAGCAGCCTGTGCACATGGGTCAGGCGTCAGTTTTTTAGTTTTAGAAGTTGCTTTGGTCTTTGGTTTTGCAGCTGTCATTGGTTTGATATAAAAATGTTGAGGCCTGAATACACCCTCAGATGCCGGTGCCTGCTCAGCGGCTCCGGACCCATCTGAGGGAGATACATCCTTGGGTCTAATACTTTGAGTATCTCATGGTGTGCCAGACTCCACATGAGTCTCGGTAGGGGCCTGCGACTCGAAATTAGCGGGTATCAGGGGCTGCAAAAGTGCCTCACTGAGTACCGGTGAACCGGTGACTGGCTTAGGAGAAGCTTCGTCGTCGATTTTGGACCTTGACTGTCTGTCTCTGTCCTTTTCTTTTCATTTTTATGTACTCCGGTAGTCAGATTGCTATCCGACAACATTTCTGGGTAGTTAAATCTATTTCCAAAATACTTTGAGGCAAAAATATACCAATGTTTAATAGTGCGTTGGTTAAATCTAGCAGAAAACCGACAGCCAGGCACGTTGTGATCAGGGTCTAGGTAAGGATACAGTATAAATGGAAATCCTTATGAGGTATTTGCTTCCCACAAGTAATACAATTATTAACTTTTTCTGACATCGGTATGGAGCAAGAAAAAAGTTTCCCCAACGGGGTACTTAGCTTTAGTGAAGACTTCGGTTCTGAAACTCAAACTCGAACATTTCAGGAGTCGGCCGACCGGCAATTGCGAAATGCTTCTGCTTCGGGCACCGTGCGGCAAGAAGGACTGGAAAAAATGGTGTTGGCTGCTTGTTTTATACCCCTGACGACCTAACGTCATGGAAGAG
The DNA here is from genome assembly GCF_019279795.1 of Protopterus annectens. Taxonomy (NCBI): domain Eukaryota; kingdom Metazoa; phylum Chordata; order Ceratodontiformes; family Protopteridae; genus Protopterus; species Protopterus annectens. The sequence goes on from NC_056725.1 coordinate 1,391,691,302, forward strand.
GAGACAGCAACCGACGCAGGACCCAAGACTTTGGAATTCAGACCGACTGATGGCAACCTGCCATCATATTACCCAAATGTAATGACTGCAACAGTGAAACACGAAGAACATCAAGCTTCCAGGAGAGACAGAAAGGTGGAGCAAAAACAATGAGAATTCAAGAAAATACAGAAGAGAGACCAGAGTATTCTGGAGAAGTGTTAAACACTTGGATCTGATCATGTTGTAGTAACTGGGGCATGTTTATAGGAGGGGTATCACTGGAGCATGTTTATAGGAGGGGTATCACTGGAGCATGTTTATAGGAGGGGTATCGCACTGATTATTTTCTATATATTTTGTGTTGTTTTTTTTTTACTTATCTCTTGCACACTTTTATTTCAATAGTCTGTGTGGACAAAGGAGATTAAGTGGCCATCTTGGTAAAGGAAGCTTTGCCCTCCATGTCATGATTGTTTCCTTTATGGCTTAATTTCAAACTCAGACCAGAAAAGCAAATTAAAACTTTTTTTTTAAATACCTTCCTTGGAGGCAGCACATCTGGTTTTGATTCACATGTTGTGTGTTTGCTGTTTTATACTGTACATTTATCAATAAGACAAACACAATGGATATCCTGTGGAAAACAGTATCACTCAATTTTGGAGATGTCCTTAGCTCCATTCTTCTGTATGCCATCTTTAAATTATCTATGCACTGGTAAAAAGAAAATAAAGCATATGGGTAAACACAATCAAAAAATGACTTCTGACATTTTAATGTCTGTAAACTCAAGGAAAGTTGTATTGTTTCATGATGAAGAACCAGCTGCAAGGTTATTTTATCTATTTAGTTATTTATTTATTTTTTTGCTAACAAGGTTCTCCATCAAAATTGTTCACAACCTTCTTCTGGATCACATATATGCCTTCTCATACTAGCAACTGTAGCTCCAAAATGTACACATGCCCAGCAAGGGAAACAAGCAATACACTACACCTAATACATAGGTACACAGGCACATCACAGAGTGCAGTGTACACCTTGATGCTTGCTATTGGTATCCCTAGTCCTCAAGGATTGTATCTGCATATTAAGTGAGGAAGGCACAGAAATGTGCAATGGTCAGGGTTTCTACACAGAATTTTTCCCCATTCTCTCAATCTCATGTACTGTAGGATGTTCCCATCGATGGTCAGTATGTAACGCAGTGCAACAAAAAAGTCTGGCAAGCAACAGAATAATTATCCCCGAATGGCAGCAAAAATGACAAAATGATGCCCTAGTGGCTGTGGGATTTACTTGTGACACAGACGAAACATACAACAACATAACATCAGTACTCCTTTTAATTTCAGTGTCTCAGTCATGCCTTACGTACAGATCATTGAGAAGCCACACTGCTGTATCAACAGTTACTTACTTACTTACTTAGATTTTCTGAATTTTATCTTCTTCCTGCCAGCATTTTCATCAACAGGTTGCTGTTTTCCCCTGAAGCTGTACAACTAGCGTACGTCTCTTCGACATCTGTTCTTGCTATATTTGTAAGTTACTGCATTCAATTTATTTACTTAACACTTGTTTACTGGGAAAGTCCGACTGGGACAGACCTCATTTTCAGCAGAGGCCTGGGGAGAAATGCTCCAGACACATGTCTAAGGAATGTGGGAGGAAACCCAAGCGAATGGAGGTAGGATATGCACACTTTGCACAGAAGGCACCCCAGCTCAGAATTGAATGGGAGAACCTCTTGCTGTGAGGTGACAACACTAACTGCTACACCACTGTGCCACCCAGAAATTTAATTTTTGCTGCTGCTCCTGTTCAAGTTGTTTTAGTATACATGCTTGTATTATTTTGTTTTACACATCTCTACCAAACAGAGACACCTGAAAATAAGGGGCAACATTAAACATGCTCACAGCACTCACATATACTACTATATATGGAAAAAATACACATTCAAACTTGAGAACTCTTCAAATTCATGACATGTCTTTATTTCATCAACAGAAATGGTGTCTAGACAAAAATTCAGGTATTAACACTATCAGTTCAAATGAATGAATGAAACAATGAAACATTGCTCTTATTTCCACAATACTGTATTTACACTGAGTATATGAAGTTTTAACTCATTAGTTTTATAGCATTGTTTCCAAAAAAAGGTAAAAAGTCTTAGTAACAGAGAAAAAGCATTAACAGCTACCTCAACTGTTTAACAATAAAAACACAAGAAACCACAGTCACTTAGAAAATTTTAGAGACGAGCTTAAAGAACTAGTACATTAAAATGTGGCAATTGAATCAACAGTTAAATTTATCGCATAGAACCTTGTGTAAAAAGTCATGTAGAAAAAACACCTGATGTAATCTGTTACAGTCATTGACCAGTTATGAGAGGTACAGAGGGTCATACAGGTAGATGTGTGTGTGTGGAAACTGTCCATATACTGCTTATCCGGGGGAGGGGGAATTGCTACCCCCACCCCTCCCCCACACATATATACTGATATTGATTTCACCCTGTTTTGGATATGGCCACCAAAAGTTGTAAGGCAAAGATTTGAGGTGCACTTGGACCCAATCAATTCTGGAACAAACAACATGACAAATCATCTACACTAAGTCAGCTTGACTTTAGCCCATCAGTGCCCCAAAACAGGGGAACATCTAGGGCTGTGTCTTAGAAGAAGAACACTCAGTTTCAGTAGTGGAGGAAAGAGGAAAATGAACATTACAGGAATAAGAAAAAAATAAAAACAGTATAAAATAATGTGAATGATTCCAAGTAATTTAATAGGCAAGCTGTTAAGAGAAGTTTATACAACAAAGGGCAACATGCAAAGCATTTTTAAATGTGAACTTATTGTTTTCTGCAGGATTATATTAAAAACAATTAGACCTAGTTACATGAATGGGTACAGGAAGTGGTATCTTTAATATTTTGATGAAGGGTGATAACCATTATCTGTTTTGTTTAATCAAGGAAGTGCAAGCTGCCTATTTGAAAATTGAAAAAGGAAGCAGGAATTATTATAATAATCATTTTCTCTACAAAAAAATTGAGATTTTTAACTACCATTATGACAACTGTACTGGCAGTTTAACGACTGAGCAGTAAGCATTGAATGCATTTAAAGGGAATTTCATTGACCCAACCAGGAATATGTAATAATTCCTTTATGAGAAAAAAATCTTAATATAAGATAAAAAAGAGAACTATTTCATGCTGCTGCCTTCTATCAACAGATATGTAATTTACTACTGAACAAGCACTGTCCCTTTGGAGATTTAAAGTAAGTGCTGTTTACATCTTAAACAAACAAAAAAATATTTTATTATTTAACAACATACACAACACAATTTCTCCTACTGTATATACAATAAGTAAATATTAAACTATACATCATTTTAATATAATAAGTGCTCATTACATTAAAAAAAGACTAGACCATGGACTAACTTTTACACAAACAAGCTATCTTTCATCTGCAATTGTTTCTTAAATGGTAGATACATGCTGCATATATCTATGGTCAGAAAAAAGGTTACAAATTCCTGTGCTATGACTGGTGGAATCTAATGAGACTGTGTTAAAATTAGAGAGCAAGCCACTAGGTCAGCTACCATTTTTTGATGTTTAATTACACAGCAGAAGGCAGAACACATACGTTTCATGCTTCAGTATTAAAATCACCTCCTAGAGCACTGCTATAGCATGCTCTGACTTCAACTCATTTTTGTGAGCGGCTGCACAAAGACCAACACTGTTAGTAGGGCCATACAAAGGAAATTAGATCATAGTGTTGCTGTGCTTTATAACTAGCATGGCATTCTTACGGTACATGGGATTATGTTGTAATAATGCGCCACAACTTCCATAACTTTAAAAATAAAATAAATTCAAACACAGCATGTTTTAAAATTATGAATGAGCAAATGCTTTGTTGCACATACACCAAAAAGGGATGCTTTCAATCAAGCACATGTGAATACAAATGCATACACTAACATGAAGTATCTGTTGTCTATAGAAAAAAATAGCCATGCATCACTCTGCTGACAACAAAGCAAGAAATGTTAACAGTATTATCCTAAGAAGCAATACATAAGGAAAATGCCAAATACCACATCCATATGAGAAATGGTAAGTATCTACAACATTATTCATTTATGGCGGTTTTTGATTTAAAAAAAATAATCATCTGACTTTATGTAAATACAAAGGTAATACTATTAACAAAATTACATATGTCTGGTTTGCACACTGGATTGTAACAATGTCTTCCACTCCTATAGTGATTTCTTATGATGTACATACAACATGTCTGGTGCATTATAAAAGGTGCAAAAATATAAGCTTATTTCTAGACCCCAGGAACTTTTAAGCTCCTCATTTAGTTGTGTGATTAGGTTCCACCACTCAAAGTACAGATCTAGGTACTGGGTTGTGTACTACCACAGTGGCCCACAACTGCAAGTACTGTGGTGAATGCACAACTTTATTTTGAACACTAGACAGCACTTCATTTTTCAAGGTCTCTCAAAATGAACAGAATCAGCAGCAGAAGCACTGTTTGCAAAATCACCAACCATCCACCATGATCAGCCTTTTCTGTACAAAAACTATCTTGTCTAAAGGAAAACAAAACAAAACAAAGGACTTTTCCTAAAAAAAAAAAAAAAACATAGTGCACGTCAGAAGCAGCAAACCTTGGCAAGACCTGTTATATAAATTACATGTACACTGTACAAAATAACCATTTTGAAAACATTTGTTCTGCATCACACCTGATGCTTGTATGCATTATATCAGAACAATCATGACAATCGGCTAAATGAATATAGTTTGTTTATAGGGTTTGTTCCAGAACTGGCTTGGACAGAAACTTCTTACTGCATGTCAAGGCACCCTGAGACAATACACTGGAACGAGTACTCTATAGCTTACTAATTACCCGACAATAGCTTTATAAACCAAATTAAGTGAGGTTTTCATGTAGTACACATACAGCAATGGCAAACGATTAAATAAAAAGTGAAGGACTAAATGCCAAAAGGATTTAACCTGCACTTGGCTATGCAAATAATATTAGCTTCCAGCCTGACTGATAAGAGACAACCAATATGCTTTGTGATGGTAGCAGGGCAAGTCAGTAGGATCATCTTCAAAGGTATCATTGTTTGGTGTCATTAACATATGTTTTCAAGTGACCCAGATGTTTTAAAGTCTGCAGAAGTTCGACAAAATATTTGTTCCTATACATTACACTGTAATACTGTTTTTTTCCTTTTCTTTTGAAACCTTTTATTAGAACTTGTAATATACACCAGTCAACAGAGCTTAACTAGAAATGTTGCAAAATAGAACTATGCCAAAGTGTGGAAATTACACTTTGCACTGATTTACATGTTTTTTTGCCGATCCTTGAAAGTTAAATGCTTCTGGAATTAAATGTTTGTCCATGAAAGACATTTTACTACACATCAAAAGTCTGCCAGTAAAATTCCACACTTTTATGATACATGTGACATTTTGCAGTACCTAAATTAAACCCATTAAGCAAATGCATTCATTAGAATGTTTCAGACTTTGCCCTTCTATGTGAACCTGTGAGCAGAATCCTTCCTTCAGTGCAGGCTTTAGTCCAGAGTCCAGACATCTCTGTCTAAGATACTACTATGTTTAGTTAACTAATAACAGTTCTGTTAGCCAAACGTTTCAAAAAATAGCAAAATATACATATCAACATCAGTCAGGGAAACAGATACACAAAAATAAATCTTTTCTACGCATGAAAAATCAAGACATACATCCTGAAATTTTACAGAAAAATGTTACTTTTGAGCAGTGGTTTCAAATGGCAGTTCACATTGTAAAAAAAAAAGAAAGAAAGAAATGAAAAAAAATGACAAATTATCTGGCACAAATAAAAAAAATTCCCATTGGTACATGAAACCACAGCTGCTTAATGAATGTGTGTAGTTTCAGTGATGCTGGAATGGGGTCAAGAATCACCAGTTGCATGAGAGCTGTCAAGACAGGAAATGTCCTTCATGTTGGGAAGCTCATAAGTAAATTTCAATTAACCTGTTGCATTAGCTTAGTTACACATATAGACATACACAGCAGATTCAGAATACTCCTGTGTTTCACACAGTCTTCTAGCAGAAGATGTAAACAGTCAGCTGAGCCCCCCCCCCCAGTTTAATTACAACTGCATGCATTACAACAACTGAATTTTCCATAAAGTAGTCTTTTTGAAATGTTTTTCTTTTCTTTCTTATCACTCAGTATATACATTTATGGTACATCTGCAAACTACCATCCATATAAAAGCAACTTTAATTAACATGGCATTCAGCACACTCCATGGATTGGTATAGAAGGGCAGAACAAGCTGTGCATGCCAAGCTTTTGGGAAAACTACTTTAGGACACACAACTGGATGGCAGCCATAACATTTTTCACTGCAAGGATGAAAGAACAAAAGACAGTGTGTACTTATATTAAATTAGCAATCTGCACGAATCTGAAAGGAAATTAAAATAAAAAAGACTCAGTTTTGTACAAATCTACTATACAAACTTGAGAAATCCATCATGCATGCATAAAAAAATTCCTCATACTACATTGCTGTGCAAAATACTAATGGCATAAACATTTATATCTAAAATTTATGTCAAATCAGAATCTCGTTCAAAACAGGAAAGAATTAAAATAGCATTTGTTAGGGAAGTGCTCATTACTGAAGATCTTAAATAAGGTGTCCCGAAGTTACACCTGTTTTTTTAATTTGCTAGATTTACATGTGCACATATTACGTCATGGACAGTGATGTACCCTGATAGCCGAGCTCTCAGCTTGCTATACCCCACTACTGCCCTATAATGTACTTATTTAGCTTAAGTTTTCTTATTGAAGACCTTTTCAGCATTTGTTGCCAAAAGTTGACTTGCATTTTCTGGTGTGGAAAGTCCCTGCAGTACATGGCCAAGATCTTTTACCCCTTACCCAGCTTACTCCATTTACAGTTTCAGATAAAGGTTTGTAAACTGTAAAAACATTAAATCAATGCAAGCTTTTACAAAAACCTTTCACAGCCTTCACTGAAAAGAGAGATAAATCTACCACACAATCTAAAGAAGCAGACTTTGCTTTAACAAAAAAAAAAAAAAAAAAACACACACTTAAGAATCAAGCATTTGCAACAAGAAAGCAATATGCACCAATAGTAACAGCAACAATCTAAGCATTAGTAGACAGCTTTTTATAAAGTGACCACTTAGATTAAAAAAAACACACAAAAGCCTTACGAGAGCAAACAAGTGCTATAAACAATATTCCCACATTTTATGACAGTTTAGGTTCCTTTTAGGATGCCTAAATAAAGTGCAGACAAATGCCATCATGTAGATAAGCATTTTGCAAGAAGACTGTGCAACATTACCCATCATTATCTGCTTACAGTGATTTGATACCTGGCTGCAGTATAAATGCAACCAGAAGTTGTGTGTTACCTATTTTGTTGCAAAGGGATATAATGTAGGAATATATACAAAGAAATTAGAAGCTTGCATTTTCCTCACTGCAACAACTTCCGGGGTGCATTCTCTAGCTGAAAGACAGCCAAACCGGTTACTGGAAATACAAGTCATTAGAAAGATCAATATTTTCTAATTGCTACATGTCAATTAAAAGACATGAAGTTTAAACTTCAAAGTTTTACACTTGTCTGACAGCCTGTGTATGTGAATGCTGGTTATGAGCTAACAGGTTTTAGCCTATGATACTGGGTTTGATTCCCCTCAGTCTTCATTTACCTATTATGTGACTGAGCAGGTCACGTAACCAAACAATGCTCTTATGATGCTCCAGGAAAGATTCACTTGGCTTAGTGTGTTTACCTGGCTAACAAATAAAGGGTAGTTTTTAGGCTAGTCTTAAAAAGAGGGTAAGTACACCTTGTAACACTTCAGTGCTGTGTTACCTTATGCAACAAGAAGTATCAAACATATCAAAGGAATTCCAGGCAAAAAACGGTTTGATACTTGCATAAATATTACTTTTGATTCATCTTTGCACAGCACTCATGTTGGTATCCTCTGCAATATCACCCACCCCTATGGGACCTGCTCCCTAACATCTGTTCTTCTTCAGCATATGATCAGTGGCAGAAAGCTGTGATGAGCACCGTCAAATATGTTCAGAGATCAGACCAGCTTGCACTAAGTAGAGTGCAGAGCAAGTTCTAGCAAACAGCACTGCGGCATCCTGCTACAGTCAGTTACAGATTGCCACTAGCCTTGCCAAGCATAAGATCGATGGCTTGACATGATGCAGTGGAAAAGACAATTGTTCCCTAAAATTCATAGCTTTCAAACTCTTATTGCAAGAACCAGGGACAAACCAAAAATAATTGAGGGAGTAAAGGCTCCAAATTGGTGACAGATTTTGAGCATTGCTCTTGTATTTTTAGAAAGTTATGAAAATACCTGGTTTTCCATTACTGAACTTTTTTGAATGATATGAAGTCTGAAACTCAAATGTCTGTTAATATTTAGTCTCTGCAGTCTTCAACGATTTGCCAAAAGTCACAAATTTTAAGAGAAATACTCTAAAAATATGAGTAAAAAATCAGGGACATTTTGCAAAATCAGACAGCTGAAAGGTATTCCAATGCAGTACATTAATAGTAAAAAATGATATATTTAAAACAATTTAGCTCTTAGACTCACAAAAGAATTGCAACAGATTGGGAAAAAAGAGTGCATATATTAATTTGTGGCATTCAATATTTAAAATTCACAACATCACCTGAAGTTTAGGATAATCAGATGGCTTGTTTAATGAATTGCATATTTGGCTCTAGACTCTATAGATGAAGGTCTGCATAACTATAATGAGTTGGTGGTCTAGGCCGAAAACAAATTAGATGTTGCAGGTGAGTGCATACCTCAGGGTAAGGATTGTGGGAAATATAGGATCAAATTACCAACGCCATACTGCGCATAATTACAGTGTACTTTCATCCTGCAAAGCTTCACATGAGAACAGTGAGGAGCAAGTCAGATAAAGGGGACTGGCTCAGTGGTGTTGAGGGGGACAGCAGCTCACACACTAAAGCAGCCAGGAAAGAGAGGATGGGGTGAACACCTGATGATGATACGCTCATCCTGGGAGAGTGCATGTGTATTTATTAGAGGAAAAGGTGTCTTGCATACAATGATAGTGAGATGTGTTCTTGGTCCCTGACAAGCCACATACATGGTAGCCTTCCTGTGGCATGTATGGGACTATGCAGCGGCACTGTGCACCCTTGCATTGGTGAGCACACAGTTCCTCAGGAAAGGTTTAGAGCCATAAGATGGCTGCTTGCATGATGACCTGATCTGTTACACCTGTGCCCACCCTACCAGGGAAAGATGGGTCTGGTTGAATGCAGGAGGGCTGATTGGTTATCATGCAAATGAAATGAAAAGGTTAAGAAAAAAAGGCAGAAAATTAAGGGAAATTTGCTGCCAAGGACAGCCCAAAAGACTAATCTCCTGCCGCAGATGAAATATTGGCTGATGACATGCATCATTTTAAAGTATTTTTCTTCAGGTGTTTTTTGCCCCCCATGCCTACTGATCATTAAATCCTTCCTCATCTGGACTTAAGCCAAATTATTCCTCTGTGGTGGTGAGTCCTCATTAACAACAGAGGTGAGAGCCACCTAGGAGGAAATTAAGGCAGCTAAGAGGGCTGCTTTTCTTCTCATCAGCATACTGGCTATGAGGCCATTTATAATACCATGGGGGGAATAAGCTGTGTCACTGAAGGGCTCACAGTGCCCTCCTTCCCCACATGGGGACATACTCCTTCATGCTCATTACGAAGGCTACCTGTCCCTAGTTTACATCATTTTGTATCCTAATCCATCTTCCACCATATGATCGAACTTTCAAAAGTTTGAATATCTAATAAAAAAAAAAACTACACAACACACCTACCTGAACGTTTTAAGCAGGGGGGCAAGCCCCCCTGCACCCCCCCACTCTTTAAATATACCAACTCCGAGATCGCACTACAGTGCAGAAAAGGGAAATCTTCCCATTCCGCGCTGTATGGAGAGCTCTGTTATGTTTGAACATTCAAAAATCCGATCATATGGTGTTGACCATATGACAGTTGGAATTTTGAATGTTCAAACATTCAATATAGACCCGATGCAGACAGTGCCCTGATCAAATTTTCCTACATCAGTAACAAACTGACAGTGAAGGATGGTAGCATATATTGGGGCCATTTTCAGTAAGGCTCATTGTTAGCTTTTGCTCTGAAGACTGACAGCTACACACCTGCATGTCAACTATGTGTTGTGGCTTCAGAGTTCACTCCTTTTGGTAGGGAAAATTTAACTTTCAGTCACAGTTTGCAGTTGTATACCACATGACCATGTCCATCATCCTCCATTACTTTCATGTGTGAGAATAACATGGTAGAACTATGGCAGTAGACATTTCATTATGTGGACTATGTGGGGCTGTTATCTGTGCCACATGTATAAGTCTGAAGAACAGCCCCTTCTCCATCATAAATAATGTCTGTCCATCAGCACAGTCTGGTGATCTCTTTAAGGGTGAAACAGCCTTATTTGTTTGTTTATTTGATTTTTATGGATTTAAGTACAAAGATTGTCTGGTTTATTACTTTTTGTTATTTGTCTGAATGGCTATGCTGATAAAATATTGAGACAAAACATGCTGCTCTTGAAAGATTGTCTGGTTTATTACTTTTTTGTTATTTGTCTGAATGGCTATGCTGCTAAAATATTGAGACAAAACATGCTGCTCCTGTGGCATAGATGAATAAAGTTCTCATTATGACCCAGGCTACCCAGGTTTGATTAGCGGCTTAGGGGACTAATGGAGTGGCAGGGAGGGAAGTGAGTGCTTGTCCTAGCTGGGTGGGCACTCATTGATAGCACTCCCTAAGGGGACATGGGAGGTGTGGTCTAAACAGGGAGTTGCCCTCAGACATAATCAACGAGCATGGAGAGAGGGAAGGGAAATGTTAAGTGGTACATCATAAAAACAAATTCTCCCCCGGATGGAAGCACAGACAGATAAGCCCCTAGGATGGCTTTAGGATCCATGCTCAGCTCTTGCAATGCCAGAGTATAGGTGGGAGACTGTAGGAGGTTGGCTAGTAGACCCTGCATGGACATGGGGCACTGGAGAGCTAGCGTGATAGGATGAAGTCCGAGGGGACCAAAACATTTTGAGACAAAACATTCAGGTTTCATCCCAGATCCAAAATGTTAGCTTTCAGACCATGATGACTGCATCACAATTAAAATCCTGTAAAAGCTGGTAATGGCATCACTTTACATGTATGAAACAAGACACACATGTTGAATCCAGACGTGGTGCTAACTCTTCTGTATTTGTCTGCAATTTTTCCCTGTTTATATGTTACTTACATGTTACAAAGACATACGTCTAGAGCATTTCTCCCTGGGCCTCCACTGAAAATTGGCTCATTCCAAGTCGGACTTTCCCAGTAAATAAATGCTAAATAAAATTAAAAAAAATAAATAGTTCCCCTTTCTGCAGACTCCTTTTTGTCCACTGCCTTCTTTGCTGCTGGACTCTACCTTACCATTGCTGACATGCACTGAAAGGGAAGAGGCTCTGATTTAGTCACATCCTTGGTACCTCTATGCAGGAGGGGGAAAACAGAGAATCCTTCTTCTTGAAGTTGGGGAAGGGATATACAATGACCCCAGTGTCTAACCTCCTCACAACACACATGCAAAAGTTCACACACAACAGAGATTAGTCATCTATACAGGGTGGGCCTTCATGTCTAACAGGGGTGATCCTTTTGCAAACTCTCTCCCGTAACCAACTAACAGGCAAGAAATCTCTCACTGTGTGCTTGAACTGTTCTTTGGCCAGTCCTCGAGTGCTTGAGTCCACTTCCAAACTCAAGCTGCCAACAGTGGACTACTGGTCATCTCAGTGAAGAGAGGGATGACTGAAAAATAGGTGACTGTTTTATTAAAGCTAACTGAACAAATAGTGCTTCACCAATTTCATTATTTTTTTTATGGAGGGGGGTGCAACACTCCTATGCAACGCATGCAGGGTCACATATTTCTATCTAACTTTGAAATGACAACACTTTGCAGAAAGATAAGCCTGGTGATGGTAAGCCAGGCTGACTGTAGCCTCAGATGTAGCATTTTATTCAGGTTACAACTCTGATTTGTGGTGGTTAAAACATATATGATTATGTGTAATACAAATATATTTCAACATAAACATATACATTTCTCATTGATAAATCTTGCTCTTTTTTTGATCACCAATTATGCCATCTCACTTTCTCAGTTATCATTGCAAAAAACAGTTATGCAGCTAAAGTATTACTTATTAACTGTCACACACATTTCACAGAAACTGGCAGCAGCTATGTAGCTTTATTACATCTGAGAGTGTTATTATTATTATTATTATTACAATTATTATTATAGGTTCATAGGTAGGTACTAAGCTATTGGCTCTACGGCCTATATAAGCCTAGCCAAAAAGGTACCCTGGCTTTTGCCACCCAAGAAAATTATTTTCCTGTGCCCCTGTCGAGCAGAACCACAGAAGTGATCCCTGGGGTGAATTTCCTATCTCCCATCCAATCATCAAGATTTTTCTTGAAGAGTGCTAATGAGTTTTACTACTACTCAAGTCAAATTTCAGACATTTTAAAATAATGAATGCCTGAGGGTTCTGGACAGAATGACTACACATTCCATTTTATAATGCCTGGAAACAATACGATCTAAACAGCTACTAACACTTGGCTTGAACCTATGCTTCACACCTTCCTATTGTCTGCATGCTTTAGTGCTTTATAGGCAATTTATAAGGTCCAAGAGACTCTGATTTTTACTTCTTCTGGGGTTGTCCTTTTGCACAGCACATTATAATAACCTTCACTGCTACTGACATTTCTTGCCTTCCATGTGATATAACTGATTTCTGTTATAGGAGTACCGAACATTAACACATGCCCCTGTAATATTCCTACAGTGTGTGTGTGTGTGTGTGTGTGTGTGTGTGTGTGTGCAGGGTGGGGAGGGAGGTACTGAATAGTAACACACATGCTTGCACTGTGTGTGTGGTGTGTGGGGGGGTACTGAATATTAACACATGCCTCTGTAATATTCCTACAGTGTGCGTGGGTGTTGGGGGGACACTGAATATTAACTCATGTACCTGTATTATTCCTGTAACGTGGCTGGTACTGAATATTGACCCATGCCCCTTTATTATTCTTGTAGATTGGAGGACGACTGAATATTACCTATCTAACTATCTATCTATCCATCCTTTGTTGACCGGATTAGTCCTACTAGGCTAGTGACTTCTTTTCAGGGGAGATCGGTGGTAGTACTTATATTACTAAGAGAAATTTGGCTAGGGCAATGGGGAACGTCCTTTACTCTTTTTGATAGGTGCTGTGGGATTTTTTACATCCCAATGAGCTACTAATAACTTAAGCAGATGGGACCTCAGTTTAACATCTCATCTGAAAGATGACACACACAGGAATACAGCACCACCTTATGCTGCACTGCTGTGTCAACAATTGAGCTACCAGGTGCGGGAATAAAACCCACAGCCTTCTGTACCAAAGGCAAGTGTGCTATCAGTTGCTACACTGAGAATGCACTATACATGTAATAACACATGCCCCTGTACTACTCCTGTAGTGGAGGGTATATTAATTCCTGTGAAGAGATACTGAATATTAACACATGCCGTTGTATTGTGATTGCAGTGGGGGCAGGGGATCCTGAATATTAACACATTCCCCTGTACTATTCCTGCAATGGGGGGAAGGTATTGATTTTTAACATATACCCCTGTACTATTTCTGTGGGAGGGATACTGAAGCATCTGCACTATTCCTGCAGTGGAGGAGGTACTGAGTATTAACACATGCATCTATTCTATTCCTGGGGAGGGGGTACTGAATATTAGCACATGCCCCTGTAATATTCCTATGGGGCAGGGTGGCAACTGAATATTAACACGCCCCTGAATTATTTCTGTAGTGTGTGTATATGTATGTGTGTGTGTGTGTGTGGGGGGCTGGTCCTGAATATTAAAACATGTCTCTGTATTATTCCTGCAGAGGAGTACAAACATTAAGATTAAAGTGTCTGAGGCAGTAAAGACAATACACACACACACACACACACACACACACACACAAACACACACACACACAAAGACACATATGCACACTGACGCATACAACTGCGTGCATGCACACAGGCACACACACACAGATGCACACACACACACACACACACACACACACACACACACACACACACACACACACACACACACACACACACACACACACACACACACACACACACACACACTCTTTTTAAGCAGTATGTGATTGAAAAGACAATGCTCTACTTTGATTACAGTTCCTGAAAAACACAAAGCAGTTTTTGTTGCAGGGGCCAAAGGCCCCTCCATATATAAATGGATTTCTAAGTACTGAATGAGCTGCTGAACTGTTCCTGAAATGTGCAACATTTATTGAAAAATTTTGCTGAATGTCCCAGTGCAGGTGCCTGTAACCAAGCACCCCTGCCCCAGGGCATTTCCTTTCCTGCCTGTGCTTCTGTAGTCAGTTTACTGATCTGTTGTCCTGCAAAGTATAATAAATTACTACTTAAATTCACTTACATATAAGTTAGTTTGATGGCCTACAACTGACAGCGTGTGTCCCATAACACCATTACTGAGTTGTTGGGACACATATGGCAGCGATGCCATCTGTGGTCATTAAAGGGTAGAAGTCAAGGTTATCCTGGCTCTTACAGAACTGCCTGGGTGATTGCAGACAGAGGTGCAGGGAGATTCTTCCACATGATAGAAAGTCCCACCTGACTTGTCATACAAACATGTTGCTGGTGCACAATTTCTGCTTAACAGACATCAGTGTATGATACAGATGCAAAGATCTAAATGTGGTAGTGTTAAAAAGATATGGCAATTTTTTTCTGATAAAGGTTCTTTAGATGGAAGAAGAATTAACTTTTGGATAAGCTTACCTTCTGATTACATGTAGCATATCCACCTTCATGTTGGTGTCCAGAGGTCAACAAATATCACAGACAACAGACTGCCAGCTGAGTGGGGTGAAAGAAGTGAGAAAGGCTTTTGTCTGACAAACACAGTTACGGAGAAGCACACTGTTTATATACAGAGACCAGGAACCTAACAAACAACACTAAGCTCATAAAGAGAGAGGCTTCTACGGGTAGTTATAGCCAAAAAAGGGCTAGATGAACAGTGGATGAATGGGAACCAAAGGGGGAAAAAATATGTATACGTACACACACACACACACACACACACACACACACACACACACACACATATTTTTTTCCTTTGGGTTGGATAAGATGAAGGCTTCCATCACAATAACTTTCTAATATCCAGAAGATGACATGCTTACTTTCCTTAGGATTTCTACTAATGAGAATTTCAGTCCAACAAATGAAGACAACAAGTGGTACAGCAGTGAGCAACGCAGGCTCTCACTTCTTGGTTCCTCAGTGTGCTTTTCACCTGGGGAGCCTTGTGTGTGGAGTTTGCCACCTTACCTGTGTCCACATGGGTTCATATAAGCTGCTATGTGTTCACTCGCATTACAAGATGTGATGTAGATGATTTGGTGATTCTCCAAAACTGTCCACGTATGTGTGCCACATGTGAGCAAGTGTGTGTGTGTGTGTGTGTGTGTGTGTGTGTGTGTGTGTGTGTGTGTGTGTGTGTGCCCTGCAATGGCCTTTCATCCTACTCAAGATTAGTTTCCATTTCTTAAGCAGATATTGGACATCAAATCAGTAAATGGGATTATTGAAGACACACACCAGAAGAAATCAGTGACACTGCAGAACTTGTTTCTTAACAGATAAGACAAGCATTTTCATGTCATTCAACACAGTTTGCAGATGGCTTGCAAGAAGCATGAAAAAAGGTGAAGCCTAGCATTGTCAATGCCTTCAAAAGCCAAGCCCAAAGTTGAAGAACAAAGATCTGTTTATCAGGGAAAAATAAGTGGAAGCAACAGTAAAATAGAGCGTGCAGCAATGGAAGCCCTCTACTCCTGTAAATTCTTCGGAAACACAACAGTCAGCCTCAGAGTGAGACTGGCATCTTGTGTACATTCCTAGACATACTGTGCCATACTAACTGCAGTAGCACTCTAGTCATTATGTTTTAAACCTAGGACTAGGTCAGCATGTTTTATTGCAATCCTCTAGAATGCAGGAACATTACAGTTACAGAGACGTGGTACACTAAAGCCCGAACAGTACAGCTCTTGATAGCATTTCACTGCTGAGGATCATGCATGTGCCCAGAAGTAACACTAAAACCCACTCTTGGTACTACCAAGCTAGATTTTGCACACGACTGACATCTGTCAACCAGTAAACTCAAACATTACTTAGCATGTCCCAGAACACAAGAATACCCAAGATAAAGATTAGAAAATCTCCTAAAAATTTACCTGCTGTTTGCCTTACTTCTGGCAGTGTATGCTGTTTATTATTTTTTTTTTATTTGTTTGTACTGCTTATACACTGGTGCAAGTCCAAATAAAAAAAATAATAACAGGGCATGTGTCATAAATAAAGTTTGTCTTGCCAACATGAAAACACATATCAATTACAAATTAAAATACAGACACATTTTCTATTGTAAACATAAACACTTTGGCAAGATCACTTTCTTTTCTTCCTACAATTTTTGTGCCCTTAGCACAACAGTCTTGTGTTCACTAAAAGCATAACATTTTAGATCAGAGAGAATGCAGCACCATATGGGAAGGAAATTGTTCTCTCTGATAGAAGCACCCTGCCCTGCTGCCATGCAAGTGGTGATGGTTTTGACCATGTGCTAGACGTAATTTGCATAATAAAACCCAATCTGCTCAAAATGGCACCATTTGACGCTATGCCAAATACTGTCTATGCAACAGCTTTTTGAAGCTTCACTTCCAGCACTGAAATGTTACAATTTAATGAATATGGCTGGGCGACTGAAGGATGGGAACCCAACTGTGTAACAGGTTACTGATGCTAATCCTAGTACCATCAGCGTTGCATTGAGAGGAATGTCAGAACTCACCTGTGTGATACAATTAAAGGGTTGCAAGTTCAGGTAATGACAATATAAAGAGCACAGGGACCTTTGCATATGGATTTATATACACGCATACACACAAACACACAGTCAAGCAATAAAAAATATCATTGTGTGTATATAAACGGTCTTTGATGAATAATAGCGAACATTCAGAGAAACTTCCTGAGTTTGGGTTGTGACATGGCCACTGAGAAAAGCTGCAGTTGGGTCCTCAGAGGTTACATCTGAGATGTTATCTGTTCATCCCTGTTAAGAATGAAATTACCGTACAAAGTACAGTGTTACCACTGCATAGTTCCTTGCCTTGGCAAGGCATAGCACCATTGTAAGGATAAATCCTGCTTGTTGAGAACAGAAAAATACTGAGAAACAGTATTGCTGCTAAGACCATTGTAGTGTGCACCAAAAACGCTCTTCTAGACAACAAATGAACATGGCCATCGCTGACTGAAAAACAGCTGTCCACGTAGAAGAAACAGGTGACCAAGGAAAAGGTAACCACTAGGTGTAATCTTTTCTCGGTTGTTCATCCGTTGTACACTTGTCAGTCATTTCCTGGCAGAAGTCCACTGTAACCGTCTGGTTGCATTGTTCAGATAAAACCCCTCTATCTAGTGCATCCTGCCGGCCAGCAGTGCAGTTTTCTGAACCATTGTTAGGTAACCACTGAGTCCCCAGTTGAACTGGGCCTTGCTCTGAGCAGCACTGAAGGTTTTCTGCAGCACGCTGGGTCCTTAGGTTCTGTTCTAATGCAGAAAGGGAAGGGCTGATGATAGGAGTGGTGGGCTGATCCACAGGCCTAAGGACTGGGCAGTATCTATGGAGGGCCTGGATCTGTTCTGGACTCTGTATGTCTCTGCATACTTCTTGGGAAAGGCATGAGAAGTTCTCCAGTAATTCACCCATGCAGGCCTTCAGATGATTCCTTTCTGTCAACAACTTGTCTTTCTCACATACCTGAAAAACAAGTGGGAAATGAAAAAATGAAGAGTTCCCTAAATAGGCTGAAGGCATTAAGTGTGCACTGTATATTCATCAAAAAGCACTGTAAACAGAACTCAAACATTTAACATTCAAGTGTCAGAGCAAATGCAGAGACAAACTACATAGTCTGAAGAACAAATATTAATACCGGGAACACAGAACTGTGAAATCAAATGTTAAAGCTTTTAATCCTATGTCAAAAATGCATCCAATCATTCAGTTTGACAAGTAGAGGAATGGAATGGCCTTACTGCAAGTACCAATTTAAATAACATAAATGATTACTTCTGAGTCACCAATCATAACTAGTTTTGTTAGGTGCTAAGATATATGGATTCCAAGCTCTCCTCCATAATGAAGAACGAGAGACAAATATTTTGGGATCCATACTTTAAACACATTATCTGAAGTTAGAGTCAGAGGCCTGAACATAGTTCTTTGTGATACATGGGTCTTTTAGTTACCTATATGTATTATCAGTTAAAAGGTTTAACAGCATGAACTAGCTAACAGTTTATAAGCTGTAACATACCTAGCGCTGCCACACAAATGATGCCTAGAATTGAAGCTCACCTCTAATCAATTAAGAGCTTTAAAAGCTATTAAGCAGTTTGGCCCAAAAACGTTTGCTCTCTGTTATGGTTTATGTGGCAGTGTAAAGTGTGTTACAGATTTCAAAGCCATTAAGAGATTTCCAATACAGTTCTGTAGCAGGCTGCTGTTACTGCGGCAGTGTAAAGCTCACTAATAACAGTGACAGGCATATGTACGCATTCTGTTATACCACTTTTCTTACAGCAAGTTACTTTTGTATGAAATGAGCTTGAGTTAAATGGACTGAACTTCTAAATATCCACTGTGTGCACAATCCACAAATGATAGTAGGACAACTCCAAATCAGTACCTTAGTGACGAAAGCTAATGACAGCACACCAAAAAACATAATGTGAAGACAAAGTCTCTTTAATAATCCACAAGAAGAGATGTTGCATAATGGCACAAGTAAACCGATTCTGATATACTTATTAAGATGTCACATTACATTTTGCAACCTATATAGCATAACTGTGTAACAACAATAATAACTACAATAACAATGTTAATAATGTTAATAATGAACTTGTTCACTAAAGCTGGTCTGCTGCTACTGTTCCCTAATTACACACTGCACATGTAAAAGTCATGGAATATACGTTTTCTTGGATTTGAAATGTCAGTAAATCTGAAGCTTGGAACGATATCATCTAAACCAGCAAGTCGAAAGAGGTACCAAGCAGCTAGTAACCAAAGAAAAAAATCATTAGTTAGTATCCCAGTCCTGGTAAAATTTTTCCTCATTCTTAAATGCTTCTACGGTGAAAGAAATACACGAGTCGTCATTCTGTGTTAAAAGTCTTCCTCTTTATTAATTCAGGTAGGTCACTGTTTCTCTTTTAATAACATGGGATTGTTTATGGTGGCAATGCTCACTGTTTCCTTCACAGCATGCATAACTTTCATCTTGGAACACAACTGCCTGTGCATTCTAGTAACCGTTTTAAAAAGAAAGGCAGATGTTATGTTTGAAATCTATCTAACTTTCACGTACTATAAAGAACCAGAACTGCTGATGTCTTCTGTTGATGTTTGCCTGGGACTGTTATTTGGACTTGGGAAATTCTAACTTATGAAGAAAGTTAAACAAATGATTAGTGGATCATACTTTCTGGACTATTTTCTTCTGGGGATTTAATTATCTACAGTGGATAACTGGAAATAACAGCAACTAACACAATTACAAGGATTTGTTTTTCTTTTTTTTCATCATCTACACAAATGAAATATTATATTTTATTTTCCCTGTGCAACTACAATATTGTCCTTTACATATTGTTTAGATATTTTTAAAAGTAAAGAGTTTCTATTTGTTCATTCATAAAAGCTCTCGACCAATGCAGTATTTTGCTAATGAGGAGTAACCTCCAAGCTCTAGGGTGACACTCTTTTTTGAAGGGAAACTGTTTGGCAATCACCTACTATAATTTAATTTTGGTTGGCTCATTGGAAGAGCGATCAACAACTGAGATCTTCATATCAGATTAGTAATCTGATTGGTGGCAGTGTACAGTGAATACAAGAAAGGACTACTCTCACTGGAAAGATATCAGTAGCTTGTGTGTGTGTGTGTGTGTGTGTGTGTGTGTGTGTGTGTGTGTGTGTGTGTGTGTGTGTGTGTGAGTCTGTGAAAAAGTTTGGTTATGTCTCATTTACCATTGGTAAGCTTGCACTAGAAGGCACTAACCTTAGACTGTGGTAGATGAAATGCTGGGAGTCACTGCTTAAATCCTTGTTCTGCAGCTGATAGCGTAAAACTTATCTGGGTGTGACAGATGTCGGTCATAACCCAATATAATATTGCACATGAGCCATAAGCTCTTAAATTCAATTATTCTCTTCCATACATATCTGTTCCATATTTAGACTCCATAACTCCTTCATGTCACAGTGGGAGCAGTGGGATTCAATTCCCAACCTGTCTTTTATAGTAACAACTGTGGAAAAACGTAAAATAGCAAAGTACATAGCAAGCAACATTTTTCCACTGTCAAAAGGGGAAAGCAAAGAAGGCCACTACCAAAATCACTTCTTTTTTCTTGACATTTGTTAAAAAGCTTATAAGTAGCTGAATTAATTCAAGAAAATGATGACAGTGGTTCATAGACCATGTTTAAGAATGAACTGCCTTGCCAAAGGATAAATCTAACAAAAATTTGTTTAAAAATGTTACTAGATTGATTTATAGGCAGCAATACATGTGAACCATGTTTTTGTCATGACTATATAGAACTTGTGGTCCCAGTCTAGCAGCATGTTTGTACTTTTTCAGTCATATTAGGTCTTAGCTTATGTTAAGGTGCTAGGTAATTAGTGTTGCTGCTTCACAGTGCATAAACACTTGGTTAACTTCCTGGCTATGATATCATCCATGCTGAGTGTTTCCACTAGGAACTATCATTCTATCCATTTGAAATACTTTCTTTTCTTTACTCTTCTTTTCTCTGTGAAACTTGCAAGCCTCCTCCACCCCCATGGGGGAAGCAACGCCCCCAAACATATATACCAAGCCCAAAGTCACACAAACATGAAGAAAAGAGAAAATTCCTGAAAAAGGAACCACCACCAGCTCGCACTTAGAAATCAGACCTGTAGTAAGTTCCTAGAGAAACAAGCGATGAACAAGTTTGCCACTGGGGGTATGAACTCAGCAAGATGAATCCTTGTCCAGTAGGAACTCTACATTGGTGTAGGAAAGCCAAGTGGAGTTTGTATGCACATGACTCTCCCCTGCAGTTCAAAGCTTTCTCTCACATACCAAAAACATTCTCGGGCCATGGTTAGCATTGTCCCTCACAGTAAGAGGTTCTCTGGTTTGATTCTTGGCTGGAATGCCTTCTGTGTGGAGTCTGCATGTCCCCCCTGAGGTTGGGTGATCTTTAAAGACATGCAGGTAGGTGCGTGAGTGTTTGTGCCTTCTGTAGAGGCTGGGCACTGGGCTGGCAATTCGACAACGTAAAAATCCACTGCCAATCTATAGTGGACTGGTGATCCACTGTGGTGACCCCTAACCAGGAAAACCTGAAAGAGAAGACCAAAGACATTCTGGAAGGCTGAAAGGCAGAGCTGACTTGTCTATAGGTGTGCCTGTGAGGGAGGAAGTCTGAGCATGTGTGCCTTGTATTGAATTCGGGGTTGTTTCCTATCTTGTCCCAACTGCTATATGGGAGAGGATCTGGCTTCTGCAACACTGGACTGGGCAAAAATCGGGTATAAAAAGCAGGATCTTAGACTCCTATTGACAAATCAATATATACAATACAATGCAGCATACTGAATTTCAGTGTATAGCAATGAAAAGTTCACAGATGTGGATGTGAGTTTGTAGGAGAGGTGCCTCCATTTTGGTAATTGTTACGACAATTTGACTGCTATCAGAGCTATGATTAGGGTGGGATGGAGGGGGTGACTACTCCACGTGCAAGCTATTACATGGATATGATCAGCAGTTGCCGATGGGGTGTGACACAAGTACCAACATTCATTTAAGAAACTGCAGCTGATATTGTGGCTTTTTAAATGAATGTATTTAGTAGTTGTAGAAATAATTTATGCAAGGTAAAGTTGCTAACATCATAACCTAAAATATATTCAGTAGCTGTAGCAAAATCTTGCATAAGCTCTTTGATATAATTCAGACAGAGCTCTGTGAGTGTTTTCTTTTGGTCCTATACTTTGGGTTGGGGGGTGCAAGTTCTGGGATTGTTCAGTGTATCAGATAAAAAAAAAAAAACTCTTATTTTTTAATGTGGTGGACACACAGAATAGAAAGTCACTGCTGCAGAAATGTTGTCCCCACTATCTAATGCTCTTGTTAATCAGTATGGCGTTATTATACAGACAGGCCAACATGTGGCCCTGCAGTTATTATAATGAGGTATAGACTCTGTCACTGTAAAAGAAACCTGGAGAAGGTTCACATTTTTTGATATTTTGACATCATTCAGCAAATCTGTGATCAGATGATTTTTTTTTTAAACAAGAACATCTTTATTAAATGATCACTTATGACATGGGCAATGCTACATTTACATAAATGAAAACAAACCATATTGATATATTTTTAGCTGCAAACATTATACACCACTTATGATCTATCTAGTCATTACCAGTTAAACATTACATAGCACAATAAATCTTGCCTACTTTTAGACCTCATTTCTCCTCCAGAATGTTATTCTGCATGTATTGTTCCCACAATTCCCATTTTTCTATGTAATTTACTCCAACCCTTTTCTAAAGATCCCATTTCCAGTTGTTTTATCTCCGAGTCTATATACACTACTTCAAGTCCAGCTGGCTTAGTAATTGCTTTTTGGCTGCCACCATAATTAGACTCAGCAAGGCCTTACTATGTCTAGGCAATTCCAACTCTGTATCATGGCTCAACAAGTCACTTCCTTAGTTATACCAATTTGCTCACCCAGCATTTCTGATAGAGTAGTCTGCGGGGAACTTTTAAAGTCTGCCAACTCATTACACTCCCAAAAATATGTTTCCAATTACCTCTTTCTTCCCCATCACACCTCCAACATTTGCTATCACCCCAATGAAAATTATTTGGACTCTACTTGGGGTATAAAAATAGCTATGTAAACACTTCCAAGCAAAGATCCTAAATCTTTTAGACTTTGTTGCACATTTGGGAGACATACATATACCCCCCATTGTGATCAGATGCTGTTGAAGATAGAACTGAAGAATACAATGCTTCCCAGTAAGAAACGCCACAGCATCAAGGGACTGAGACTACTCCTCATGTCTGTCCTTAAGTATTAAAACACATGGTTTCCCACTCCCATAGAAGTATCCAACTATGTTAAATGATTCCAAAGAGGTTGTTTCCCCTAGTGTATGAGGCAGTTCATTTCCAGCAGTTTGCTGTTCTTCTCTACACTAAGTGTTTTGTTTTAGTTTTGCAAGCCTTTGGTTTCATCAGCCTAACTGATTTATTTTTGAGATATTCTGACACTTGTACGTGATTTACATCCAATGAGTCAAACAATGTCTTACTTTCATGTAACTTATAGACAAAAATTTAACGGCATTCTCAAGTCTCCTCCATTTTAAAAAAATACTCCTTTAACTCAATCTAAGTACTTAATCACACAACACATACATATTCAGAAACACAGACAGACTGGCACACACAAAGACACACATACACAAAACAATGTAGGGAAGAACAGACACATTCAGAGATACAGACAGACACACTCACACCCAGTTCAACCCCCCCACAGGATCTATTTTTCCTAAAAACAGCTTTCAGAATGTTTTAAGCACTCTTATTTCACTGTACTGCCTCTATCATCACATCTATCATTGACTGAAGAAATATCTGTTGCTTTCTAGCAAATGAAGGCTTTTGATACATAAATTCAGACCAAAAAGCAATATCATCTTTAGAACTAGCAAAAAATGTAGACAAGAAAATGGCTAAAGTACTGCCTAAACTGACAGAAATGGAACATTATGGTTTTGTGGAGAGGAGGCAAACATTTGACAACATTAACAGAAGTATACTGATTCCAAGGGAAGCAGAGTGCAATAAGACCCCATTGTAGGTGGGTCTTGATGCAGAGAGGGCATTCATTAGAGTCAGGTGGAATTTTATAATTAGGACAATGGCAACTCTGGCATTTTCTGACTGAATAAATTGGATTAATTTGGAAGATATATGAAGGGTCAGAGGCAAGAATCAATGTGGTAATGGTTCTTATCTGACAAACTTTGAACAGAGAAACCAAGTAGGGGTGTCCTCTTTCTCCTTTATAGGCTTTATACTTAGGCAAAGATAATAAGGGACTCACAAACTGTAGGATGTAACTGGTATGGTACTCAAGGAAAACTAGCCTTATTTGCAGATGATATTAGTTTGCATTTAATAAATTCAGAAAAGGATATTTCAGTGTTGTGGAACATTTTAAGACAGTTTCAAGTTTTTTCAGGATATAAAAAAGACTAACAGTAAACTATGTTCCCACACACAAACTGGTTCAGCAATACCCATACCTATGTGGTCGTGACAAGATGTAGTACTTACGAGTCTGGATTAAAAAGAATTCTACTATGGCAGCTAAGGATACGTGGGATGAGACTAAACAACATATAATAAAAAACATTGAGAAGCTGGAAACTCTTGGACTATGGATATGAATAGTAAGGTACACTCAATGAAGATGTTTCTAGATTCTTTAACATTGTATACAGATACATTTTTACCGACGAGAGGAGAAAGTGTAGACCATAATTAATAAAGAATTAAAGGGATTTATTGGGAGGGAAAGAGGGCAAGATTTATGTGGGATAAGGTGTTTCTTGCCTCAGACCAATGTGGTTTAGGATTACCAGATTTCAAGGTTCTCTTTAGGCCTGCACAGTTTAGGCTAATATACACAACACAAACAGAAGACTATAAATCAAAGTGAAAAGAAATGATGTAGAAAGGAGAGTCCACAAAATAAGGAGAGTAGGATTATGGATGCAGAAAGTTAAGCAGAATAGTAACAATGATGAAGAATATACACACTCCTCCTTCTAAGGCCAGCACCATTTTTACTACTACTAACTCACTACAAAAACTTACACTCTTAATGTTTCCTCCTATTACCCAACACGAGACTTATCCTTCCTACTAACAGCACTACACAAACCTCCAATATATCTCTCACTCACCACACACATCCCCACACAACTCCAATTCAACTATGTCTTTACTTAATCTACTAACTTCAGTAACCCTTGTCTTACTAGCACAAGCTACTTCCTACTACCTCACTAATCCCAGACCACCTCCTCACCATACCACCATTAACTCTGTCATTACTCCTAATATTCATGCTAACATCTACATTCATCCCTCCATATTTCACATTCCTCCATTTCATCTAATGACAACCCACCCACTTCCAGCAATCCAGACCAGCACTCCCACAATAAAATACCACACAGATATTGCTAACCTATTCCACAGCATAATACAACTCATATCCAAAATACCCCTTTTTGGTGATGTACACCCAAACCCCGGTCCCAACACTACACTTGAGTACTCAACAACACAAATCCCAAATCATCTCACTACACATCTTCTCAGAAAGCCCTCTGAGCTGCTCATACATAATATTATCATCAAAAGCATAACGAACAAAATCTCCGACCCACATGCACATCTCTCCCGCTACTCTCCCGACATAGTGGTGCTTACTGAAACATGGCTAAAACCAGTAGCAACTAACAATGAATTAATTCCTCTAGGCTACAACATTCAATGTAATGACAAAAGTGAAAATAAAAGGTGGAGGCTTTGCTATCTTATTCAGGAACCAGTTAAACATAGAAATAATAAGCTCTCCAATACCTACTCTAAAAACAGCTGAAATAATACTCACTAAACTATACCTGAACAACAAAAAAACTATTAACCTAATTGGCTGCTACCTTCCAGCAGATAATAATATTGACACAGTAGAAAACCTACTCAACTGGACATCTACGTCACTACCACAAGAGACCATAATACTAGGAGATTTTAATATTGACTGGCAAATTTGCAACTCCTCTAAACATACTAACTTCTTAAACATCTGTGGGTTCTCTCAGCTTATCCACCACCCAACCAGAGTCGATAAAACCACAAAAAGGGAATCAATACTTGATTGGATACGATCAAACAGGCTAGACAAAGTACAGTTGTGTACACTTACCATAAATGTAGATGTTCGAGTGTATTCACTGTTGCAGTCATCACATTTGGGTTATCCCTGCCAGGGTGGCCCTCAGCTGGCCTGAATACCAGAGGCTTAGTATTTCTGCATCAGTTGCTGTTGCTTCAGGACTGATGTCAGGTCGTCAGTAGTATAAAGTAAGGCAGCTGATGCCATTACATCAGTTTTTCTTGCCCTGTCAGGAGCCCCCAAGTGGGAGCCAGGATATGGTGGAAGAACCCCACCAGTAGGAAGTAAATACCAAAAATGTTCCTTCTAATGAGAGCGAGATAGAGAGAGAGAGAGAGAGATCCAAGGGGTTTGGAGGGTGGGAAACTAGGACTGCAACAGTGAACACACTCGAACATCTACATTTATGGTAAGTGTACAGAACTGTACTGTGTTCTTCGTGTTTCACTGTTGCAGTCATCACACTTGGGTGGATCCCCAAAGCTGAGGAAAAGGGTGGAGGCAATCAAGGAAACTAGGGGTGGCTAGGATGCCCTGCAAGACTGCGGTTGCAAAGCCTGCCCTGGATTTGGAAAAAATAGGCAGGTGGTAATGCTTGGCGAAGGTATGGACAGATGTAGCTTCCAGGATGTCCCTGGTGGGAACTCCTCTGAGGAAAGCTGTAGAGGTGGAGGTTGCACTGGTAGAGTGAGTCCTGACCCCCTGAGAGGGAGGTTTCCTGTGTTGCTTGCAGCAGAAATGTATGCAGTGTGCTATCCATTTGGAAATGGTTTGCTTGGATATGGCTTTTTCCCTCTGCTCCTGCAGCAAAGCTGACTAACAACTGATCAGTCTTTCTGAATGATTTTTTCCTGTCTAGATAGAATCTGAGCTGTCTGTAGAGAGTGCAGTATTCTTCCCCCTTGTTTTGTGGGTTAAGGAAAAAGGTTGGCAAATGAATGGATTGGTTGAGAGCCACACTGGATACCACTTTAGGCATGAAGGATGGGTTAGTCCTGAGGGAGACCCTGTCAGCATGGAAAATAATGAAGGGCTCTACAGCCAGTAGTGCTTGTAGCTTGGATACTCTTCTTGCTGAAGTGATGGCCAGAAGCAAGGTGGTCTTCCATGAAAGATACTTTAACTTTGCTGATGCTGCTGGTTCAAAGGGGGGCAGGGTGAGCTTTTCAAACACAAAGTTTAAGTCACAAGCTGGGGTAGGTGCTCTTATGGGTGGCCTCAAGTTGCTAGCCCCTTTTAGGAACTGTTTGATGACAGGGTGTGAGAAAAGAGGTTGGTCAGCGCTGAAATGAGCAGAGATAGCACAGGCATAAATTTTTAATAGAGGAAAAGGATAGACCCCTGTGCAGTAGGTCAACTAGGTAATCCAGGATGAGTGGTAGGGAGGGCTGTGTGGTATCGGCTCCCTTAGCCTGGATCCAGGTGCAGAACATTTTCCATTTGTCAGCATAAGACTTTCTAGTGCTAGGGTGTCTGGCCTCAAGTATAACATCTAGAACCTGTTTACTGGGGCTGGCAGCTTGTACAGTGGTCACGGAATAAGCCAGGCTGCCAAACTGAGGGTCTGCAATTGGGGATGCATGAATTCTCCTTGCCTCTGGGTCAGGAGTGTTGGGAACTGAGGGAGATGCCATGGTGGCAGGAGGGACAGGCTGCGGAGCAGTGGGTACCAGTGCTGGTGTGGCCAGTCTGGGGCAATCAGGATTGTCCATGGTTTTTCCTCCCTTATTTTGAGCAGTACCCTGGTAATGAAAGGCAGTGGGGGAAATACATAGACCGAGAGGGTGACCCACTGGAAGGATAGGGCATCCACTTTCCAGGCCCTGCAGTGAGGCTCCCTGGTGCAGAACTTGCTGAGCTGATTATTGGAGTGGGAAGCAAAGAGGTTGATCTTCGGGGTGTCCCATTTCTGAGTTATAAGGGTGAAGGTTCTTTGGTTTAGTTGCCACTCATGTGGGTTCAGAATATTTCTGCTTAAGTTGTCTGCCAGAGAATTTAGGGAGCCTGGCAGAAATTGTGCTAACAGGTGCAGTTGCATAGCTGAGTCTGTGTGTGAAATAGTCATGGTGAGCCTGCATAGAGGGTAGGCATGCTTCCCTCCCTGCTTGTTTATATACCACATCACTGTGGTGTTGTCGGTTTTGATCAGTAGAGCCCCTGGGGAGAGAAGGGGTCTGAAAACTGTCAGTGCATGCTGGACAGCTAACATCTCTTTTTGGTTGATGTGCAGATGTATTTGATGTGGGCTCCATTGGTCCTGTATGCACCTGCCATTCAGGTGTGCACCCCAGGCATAGTCTGATATGCCTGTGGTGAGGGTATGGGCGGTGTGGGGTGGTGAGAAGGGTAGTCCCTTGTTGAGGTGTCATGCTGCCGCCCACCAAAGGAAATCTTTCCTTAAACAAGGTATCACTGGTATAAGAGTTTCCAGGTCTTGAGAGTGTTGACACCGGACACTTTTTAGGTACCACTGAAGTTTCGTCATATGCAGTCTGGCGTATGGAATGAGTAGAATGCAAGAAGCCATGAACCCCAGAGCTTGCAGGATTTTCCTTGCGGATAACTGGGGTCTGGTGGCTAGTTGAAAGAAATAGGCTGTCAGGTAAGTCTGCTTTTCTGGTATAAGGAATGCTATCTGGGATGCTGTGTCCAGGCTTCCCTCCCAGGAATATAATTTTTTGGGTGGGTATTAGTTTGGATTTCTTTTTGTTGACAGTGTACCCTAGGGAGGTCAGTAGGTCCTTTACAAAGACCAGGTGCTTGAGCAGCTTTTCCTGACTGTCTGCCTGAATTAGGCAGTCATCTAAGTATGGGTAAATTTGAATATTTCTTTGCCTGCAAAAAGCAATGGCAGGGGGCAGGCATTTTGTGAAAACTCTGGGAGCAGTGGTTAAGCCAATGGGAAGCATAGAGAACTGAAAGTGCAGAGATCCTGCCCTGAAACGTAGATATTTCCTGCATGATTCCCTGATTGGGATGTGTACATAGGCCTCTTTTAGGTCTAGGGTGGCTAGCCAATCATCCTTGGAGAGCATAGGTAGTAGTTGCTGGAGGGTGAGCATTTTGAATTTTGGTATCACCAGGAAGGTGTTTAGAATAGATAAAGCTAGGATGGGGCACCAGGTACCCTCTTTTATGGGTGCCAGGAAGAGCCTGGAGTACCTTGGCCTATATGTTCTGCAGGAACATGCTCTATTGCCCTCATGGAGAGCAGGGAAAGGACTTGCTTTTTGGCCTCTGCCCACTGGTTTGGAGGTAGGTCTGGGAACCCTTTTGGGGTTGGTAGAGTGTAGAAAGAAAACGTGTATCCCTGGGACACTATGTTGAGGACCCAGTGGTCGTTGTTAATGGTGGCCCAGCTGCTTGCATGAAAGCAGAGTTTTCTTCCCAGGGGCAAGTGCAGGTGGGCAGAGGGAGGGGGAAGGAAGTGGAGAGTCATTGTGAGTTCTTACCATGAGGGGGTGGCTTTGCACTCTCTGGTTTAGAAGTGGAGGCACTCCATTGCTTTGATCTCTGCATTCCCTGTGGCTGTTATCTGGGGGGGGTCTGCTTCCCCGGGGTCTGGGCTGAACTGACCTGGAGGGGGCAGGAAAGGACCAGTGCTTGGAGGGGCAATGCCTACTGAACCTGGGTGGCTGGACCTGCAAGAAATTCTTAACAGTCTGCATAGATTTAGTTTTTTCTTCCATCTTTTTTAAGACCCCCTCTGCCTTGGTGCCAAATAAGTTGTCTTTGTGCAAGGGTGCATCCAATAGTTTAGATTTGACATAGTCTGGCAAGGGCTGTTCCTTAAGCCAAGCATGCCTTCTATGTATAGAACTGGTGACTGCTGCCCTGCAAGATCCTTCTAGGGCATCAAAACCACAGTGTAAGGTGTGCTTAGTTACTTGACTTGCAGAGTGCATTAAGTCTTCCAGCTCTTTATTTTTGTACAAGCAGGAAAAGTTTATATTTTTTGTTTGAAAAGTTCCATGGTATGCTGCTGAAATGTTAGCATATGGAACTGACAATTTAGTGCTCTAATAGCAAGAGTAGCAGAGGTGTATACTTTTTTACCCCATCTGTCTAATGCTCGGGAATCCCTATCTGAGGGGGTGGGATTCTTAGCAAAAGTTTCTTTAATTCCTTTAGGCCCTTGAGAAATTACCTCAGGGTCAGCAGTAGGATTTTTGAAAAGAAATTTGTGAGAGTCTGGGACTCTGTATTACCTGTCAGATTTCCTGGCAGCAGGAGGGAGGGTGTCAGGAGTTAAGCTAGATTCCAGTGAAAACATCATCCACAACATCCAGGACAGGAGGAATGGCCAAGGGTCTATCCTGTGGAAGAACTAAAAATTCCCTGAGTCTCTTTTTAGACTGAGGGTGGTCCTGACATTCCCAATGGAAATGTTCCCTTAAAGTATGAAGGGCTTCCCCAAAGGAAAAATCTTCGGGTGGAGAGGCTGAAGGAATGAATTCCTCTGCATCAGAATCCCCATAAGCAGAGAGGGGTTGCATGTCTTCGTATTCAGAGGCATCCGAGTCATCGGACTCCTGTTCAGATAAGACTACTGGGGACAAATCTCTTTTTTTTTATTTTTTGAAGGGATAGCATGGCTTCCCCTGATCAACATTATAAGGTCTTCTGCCATTTTAAGCATTTGAGACTGAGGCAAGGAAGCAGGGGCCTGAGATGGGGTCGTCGGTTTCTTGGGTGTGGTTCGTACCCTGGGCCTTAGAAACTCTGTAGTTTTCAAAAGAACAGTTGATGTGAAAGTAGTCATAGGTTTGTGTCGAGAATAAGTAGTGCAAAGTACTTCCTTGGAAGTTGGTACCTGCTCAGTGGCTCCAGACCCATCCAAGGTAGAGACAACCGCAGGATCTTTAGTCGATGAAGTGTTTTGCTGCATACCGCACTCTGAAAGGGTCTCGGTAGTGGCCTGCGAATCCACAGAAGCGGGCATCAGAAAGTGCCTCACTGAGGACCGGAGAACTGATTACTAGCTTAATGGAAGCGTCGTCTGCGGTCTGCCTCTGTCTTTATCCTTACATTTTTTCGGAAGATCTGCTGTCAGATGGCTTACCGAAGCCATATCAGAAATCAAGGACCGAGAGCAAAAATATCTAGCTGCAATAAGGGCCTGACAATGTATAGTTCTGGTGTTGAACAAAACACAAAAGTGACAGCAGGGGACGTCGTGGTCTGGGCCGAAGCAAGTGAATGAAAGTCTCGGTGTGGTATTTGCTTTCCACAGGCAAGACAATTGTTAACTTTTTCTGACATTGGTTAGAGCAAGAAAAAAAGATCCCAAACGGGGTACTTAGCTTTAGAAGACTTCAACTTCAATCCGGAAATTGAAAACTCGGGTAGCAGCCGACTGGCACTCTTGTGAACTGCTTCTGCTTTGGACTACTCGGCAAGAAAGACTGATGTAATGGCATCAGCTGCCTTACTTTATACTACTGATGACCTGACATCAGTCCTGAAGTGACAGCAACCAACGCAGAAATACTAAGCCTCTGGTATTTGGGCCGACTGAAGGCTACTCTGGCAGGGATAACCCAAATGTGATGACTGCAACAGTGAAACATGAAGAACATCATCAGTTAAACCGGATGCCTCCCTGACAGCCTTAGTGACCACCTTCCAACCTACCTAATCAGAAGTCAGACCCATACAGTAAAATCTACCATCTGCCAACAGATAAGAAGTAAAACATTCTTTAACCCCAACAGCTTCACTACCGCTCTATCAAGTTGTAACTGGCACCCCTTGAGAACACTTAATTTGGACAATGCTGCATCATATTTTAACTCAACTTTCCTCTCAATACTAGACCACAACGCACCCCCAGAACCATCTGAATTAAATCTAACTATGCCCCCTGGTTATCCAAGGAGACTAGATCACTACTATACAACAGAGATAAAGCTTAGGCTAACTGGAAAAAGACAGGTACAAACACTGACAAACAAAATATCTTGAACTCAGGAACAAAGCAAAGAAATTAACTAAGACTGATAAACCAAACAATTACCACAGCACTCAAAACCGATATCAGAACAATCCTAAAAAATTTTGGGCAGCCGTAAACAATCTATTCCACCCAGGTAAAGCTAGCACCCCTACTCCTGTTAAATCTGACAACTCAACAAACAGAGCAACCCAGTTCAACAAATTCTTTACAGACTCCATTCAAACCCTAGCTAAATCATATTCACCCCCAACCACCAACAAACCACCCAACCTCAACACTACTGATCTGGGCTTCTCACTGCAACCTGTCCCAGTCTCCACTATTAAAAAGATGCTTACTAAACTGAAACCTACAGCCCTCTCTGCAGACAATCTACTAACTGAATTCCTAAACTTTGCTGCTAATGCTATTGCATTTCCCATAACAATCCTCATTGATCACTCTATAATAGTTCCCCACCACTGGAAAATTGTCTATATCACCCCACTCCACAAAGGAGGTAACTCCAAAGAACTAACTAACCATCGACCAATCGCCATACTCTGTCCATTATCCAAAATCCTTGAAAGATGTGTACACACACAAATCATGACTTTCCTTGACAATCATAATCTACTAACTAAAACACAACATGGCTTCAGACCTTCACACAGCACCACTACAACTCTTATGTCCTTCACACAAACAGTCAACAAACACAGAAACAATGATAACTAAGTCTCAGCCATATTCTTAGACCTTTCCAATGCCTTTGATATGGTAAACCATGACAAATTCATCGACACATTTGCAGATTTAAATCTGAGCCCATCCACCACCTGGTTCAGAAATTACCTAACAGGCAGACAACAGGCAGTCAGACGGCAACAGGAACTCTCCTCATTACTGCCAGTCTCACTAGGGGTCCCACAAGGTTCAGTCCTTGGGCCACTACTATATTCTATCTTTACCAACAAACTACATACAGCCACACTCCATACCTCCATCATACAACACGCAGATGATTCCACACTCATCTGCGTCTCTCTCTCCCACAAAACTCTCCACCACCAAACACAATTCTCTTTTCTTGCTGTCGAACACTGGCTCTCAGATTCACAACTAATACTAAACCCCAATAAGACTCTCTTATCATCTCTTCCCCCACACAACACTCCTCCCATAATATTAACTTTAACATTACCTCCATTAACAACACAATCATATCACCAGTTACCCACACAAAACTACTAGGGGTTATTATAGACAGCCAATTGAAATTTGACATACATATAAACACCACCATAAACAAAGTGCATAAAAAACTTGCCATGCTATAGAGGAACAAACAGTTCCTAACCGACTCCACCCGAGTAACCATTGCACACACTCACCTTATTTCCACACTCATATACATTGCCAATATTCACCAATCTCAGAAAATCAGACCTTGTCATTCGTCAAAGCTGCTGTAATAAAATTGCCAAATTTGCAACAAATATGCTCCATATAACGCATCACTGCACTCCCCTAAAACCTTTTGGTTGGCTGGAACTTCCCAGCCTTATTCTTTATAACCGACTTATAACAACCCACAAACATCTTCCCTCCCCTGACAAAATCGCTGCTCTACAAAACCTATTTCAAACAAGTGCCAAAACTAGAGTTTTCCTATCAAATCAGAAACTCCTACTAGAAGTAACCAAAGCCAATAACTCCACTGGCACTTCCTTCTACAGCAACTCTGTTGCTAAACAGTGGAACAGCCTCCCTCCCAATATCACAGCAATAACTACCCTCACCCCCTTCAAAAAAGCCTTAACATCCCATCTATAACATCTCTGGCTATGTAACTGCACTACCCTGACTAATCTCCATTTAGTAATTTCAGCCTACTAATACATCTCTCTCCCTCTCTATTCACTCTACCCCACCCCAGTGAACCCACTTCCTCAACTTTTCCTTGCTCTACTACTCCATTTATACTTCCCTCTCAAATCTCTCTGCTTCTCCCACTAAATGTCCTCTTCCTTTCCTTTATCCAACTGACTTCCTATACATCCCACCTTCCATTACTAACACCACTAACACCCTTAGCTTTATTCTTCATCCTCTTCATGTCTACAACTTTCCTACTTACCCTAACTTAACCTTTATCACCTACTACCTATCCCTTCTCCCCTCTTCTCAGAACTCTTCATATCCACTCTACCATTAACACATATCTCATCCTACCTGCATTATTACAATGTATATATAACCCAACATCTCTGAAGTGTTTAATGTTTAAACTCTGTCTTTGTAAGGTATTATTTTTCAACAGGATTATTTATAGACTTAAAAATGTATGTATGTTATATATATAGGTTCATAGGTTCATAGGTTGGTACTAGGCTATCAACCCTAGGGCCTATACAAGCCTAGTCATAACAATTCCCTGGCTATTTCTTCCCACATTATTTACTTTCCTGGACCCCTGTCTAGCAGGGCGACTGACGTGATCCCTGGGGTGAATTTCCTTTCTCCCATCCAATCGTCAAGGTTCCTCTTAAAGAGGTCCAAAGAGGCACTCTGCTTGACAGGTATGGGCAATCTATTCCAGAGTCTGGGGAGTCTCTGGGTCAGGAACCTATCCCTCCAGCATGTTTTGTTTATTGTGATGACAAGGTTTAGATCCCTGGAGCGTGTAGCTCTGAGGGATTGTGATTTCTTTAAGTGTAGCATGTCCAACAGCTCTGGGTTTGACATGGCCTTGTACGTTAAGCAGAGATCGCCTCTGAGTAGACGATATGCGACAGAGTATAGCTGGAGTTTTTAAAGGGTCAGCGGGCATCTGCTTTAGGCCTGTGATTCTTTTAGTGAGGTATTTCTGAGGCCTTTCCAGTTGTTGCAGATGTCTTGAGAGGTACATACCAAATGGGGTGTTGTATTCTATAATGGGTCTAATGAGGGATGAGTACAGTGGGACAATGACCTCCTTTTTCTGGATGAAAAGCCCTTCGTGATGAGGTGTGCCACATAGAAGGATTTCCTGACTGTTGTGGCAATGTGGTTATCGAAGGTGAGACCACTGTCCACCTGTGTCCCTAAGTCTCTTATCACACTTTCTGTGTTTAGTGTACTGCCACCTATATGGTAATTCATGGATACATGTTTTTTCCCAAAGGGGATAACAATACATTTCTTGGCATTGAGCTTGAGCCCATGGCTCTGGCACCAAGCATCTGTTTCTGTAAGGCCCTTTTGTACAGTATCCACATCATTTGGGGATTCAATAATGGCTCCCAGTTTGCAGTCATCTGCAAACTTTGTTAGCCAGAGTCCCTTAGTGTTGGCCTGTACTTCAGAGAAGTAGATGCCAAACAAGAGCGGCCCCAGGACTGAACCCTGAGGTACTCAATTTGTCACTTGTCTGGAGCTGGATTTGGAGTCGGCTACTTTTACAGTGTGGGTTCTATCAATAAGCCATTTAGCAACCCATTGGGTGACATAGGGATTAATACCCAACTTAGTAAGTTTATCTATGATTCCAGAGTGGGGGATGGTGTCAAAGGCCTTGGCAAGGTCTAGATAGGCTGTGTGGACCACCTTACCCTTGTCCATGGCTCTGGAGACTGATTCAAAGAAGTCAATCAGGTTCAGGAGACAAGATCGGCCCTTCACAAACCCAAACTGGATGGGGTCCAGTGTTTGAAGGTTGCCAATGTCTTTGTTTATAAGTTCCATGATAATACGCTCCATGGCCTTGCAGATAAGGCTTGTCAGACTGATGGGACGGTAGTTTCCGGGATCCAAGGTGGATCCCCTTGTGGATTGGGATAACTGTAGCTCTGAGCCACTCAGTGGGCACGAAACCTGAGGTGAGGCTATGATTAAACATGACACTTAGGTGAGGTGCCAGTTCATATTGTAGTTCATGTAGTACATAGCCGGATGTCATCTGGTCCCATGGATGCTGTATTCTTGGCTTTAGAGAGTGCATTTTGTACCTGTGTGGCCATTATTACTGGAATTTGGCAATCTTCCGGTATTGAGATGGGCCATTTAGAGAGAGGGGGTGAAGTTGGCACTGAATCGATCTGCCAGGATATTGGCAATATCCTTTGAATCAGTATATTTATTGCCATTCTGTTTTAGCTCAGAGCAGATCTGAGCATTGCCATTTAGATTCTTGACATAGTTATAGAATGCTTTGTGGTTGTCTTTGGAATCTTTGGCAATTTTATTTTCATAACTAGCTTTGGAGGATTTTATGAGGCATCTCAGTTTCTTACTGAGGCTAGTAAGGGAGTTTTTTGCATCCTGGGATTTTCCTCTTTTCTGCAAAAGTTTCTTCCTTTTGTTTTAAAGTTTGTTTATGGCAGGGGACCACCAGATTGGCTTCCTTTTTTGGATGAGAGCATTTTGGTACTATTTGGGATGGCACGATTCATGCATGAGTGGATGTGCTCGTACAGTGCCTTAGTGTAGGATTCAGCAGTTCCCGTCTGCATGGGTGTCATGAAGTTTGTCACTTCTGACTTGAGTAGCATGAATTTGGCTTTGGAGAAATTTTTTATGGTGGTTTCTTTACTGGGGGTGGGGTGGGATGTGGATGTTACGGGTGATTAGCTTATGGTCAGACCTGACTAACGAGGGGGTGACCATAGGTATGGAGCATTGATTTGCCATGTTGGTAATGACCAGGTCTAGGATATTGGAGCCCCTGGTGGGACTATGGATTAGTTGATCCAGGGCGTTGGAATTTATGAATTCCAAGAATCGTTGCGCAAAGGTGTTGGGACATGAGTAGTTTTCCCAGTTAATGGCAGGGTAGTTAAAATCACCCAGTATTAGGATGTTTGGTTCTATCTTAATATTTTCCAGTATGTTTAAAAAGGTGTAGTGAGAATCTTGGGGTATGGTGGGGGATCTGTAGCAAGCTACAATTTGGATTGCAGTCTTACCTACTGTTAGTTGCACTTGGAGAATTTCAGACACATTGTGTTGGCCAACTAGCCTGGTGGTGAATATCCTTGGTGAATATTGACACTCCTCCACCTTTAGTGTTTCGGTCCTGGTTTGGTGGCTGAAAAGTGTGGTAAGAGTTGTAGCCTGGTATTGCAGGGGTGCTCTCTGGAGCCTTGAACCAGGTCTCAGTTACTGCACAGATATCGATGTTCTCCATTTTTAGGAGTGCCTCGAGAGAGTGCATTTTGAGGTTTAGACTTCTAGCATTGAGTAGCATTACCTTCAGATTTTGCATGCTTGTACCTGTTACGGTGGTGGTTTTGTCCTTTGAAGTTTGCCTAAAAAGGCACTATGGGGTGGCAAGAGCCTTAGCCAGTAACCTGAATCCCAGGGGCAACAGGTGCAGACCATCTCTGGCAAAGCATCGTGGTCTGTCAATCATGTCATCCCAGGTAGACAGATACTGGATCCCCTTTGAATGACACCATAAGCTTAGCCAATTGTTGAAGTCAATCATTTTATCCTTATATTGTGGTATCATTCTGGGCAAAGGCAGGATGCTACTCAGGGCTAGGGTCATACCTGCCTGGGCCACATGATCCGAGAGCTCTTCCATGTCTCTTTTCATGTAGTCCAGGAGGTGCGTCTCAAGTCATTCACTCCAACATGGACAATGACAGAGTCATATTTGTACTTGTTGTGGAGTGACTTGAGTGCATGCATTATGTGGCGGATCCTGGCACCCGACAGGCAGCTGACTGTAATTTTCTCCTTATTCAACCTGGTGAGAAGGACATCAGTGTGCCGGACTATAGAGTCACCTATGACTAAAGTGTTAGGTACATTGTCTTGCCTTAGGGGCTGTTGCTGGGTGGCACACTGGTGTTGTGAACTATGTGACACATTGGTTGTGAATGGTGTTTGTTTGCGTTTCAGCTTCAGAGGTCTTTGTTGCTTGGGCAGGTTACAGTTAAGGGCCTCTGCATATGTGGATTTAGTGTTGCTATATGTGGGTGTTGGTGGTGCGGGTTTAGATGGGCTATGTGTTGCTTGAGATGTAGTGTGGGTGTTAACCTTCTCCTCTTGACTGTTTAGCACAATCTTGGGTGGAGAGAGCTTTGCTTCCATTTTGGCTATGTAAGTGCATCTCTCACAGGTTGTAGTGTTGGGTGGTAGGAGGAGAGGGTTGTCTGTGTACGTGAGGCAATTGCTGCATTGCCCCAGTATGCCCAGATTCACCAGGTGGACAGGAGAAATCACCGGAAGCTGACCCTTGGACATGCCTGGTTTTGGGCTTTTTTTTTTTCTTTGTAAAGTACAGGAGCTGTTTCCTTAGCAAGGTACTTTGCAATTATAGGCTTAGTGCCTACTATTAATTTCTCCTTATTAACAAGGAGAGTTCAGTGTTTGTATGAGTTTAAGGCTTCCTAGTGCTTTCCAGCAGGTATTAGAGAAAGTGCTAGTCACAGGGATGCTTAAAGGTAAGATTGAAAAGAATGCACTCTACAGTGTGCACTAGAGAAGTTAGATGTGAAAGTAGGTAACTTGAGTTTTACCTATTTAAAAAGTTAAGGTTTAGTGGAGAGTTACTATTTTTAAAACAGCAAGATGGATTGAAAGGGGTGGTCACTTTTGTAATTTGGTACTATGAAATACTGTAGGATGGCCAATAAATTTAAATAATTGAAGGGGTGGGATTTCAAAAATGATGATTTTGTGATTACTCACATAAGCCAGTGAAAGTAGAGAGAAATGAGATATATGGTCAGATTAACATAAGAGGCGGGCAACTAGAAAGACAGTGGTATTTAACAAGACAACTTAAATGGGTGGAAGGGCGGAATAAAAAAATCTGCCTGACTCAGAACAGAGAGAGCTGTGGTCTCTTTTGAAGTTTTAATATGCTGTTAAAACAAAATGCAAGCAAAACACAAGGTAAAGAAAACAAACTACAGTATTCAAAATATAGAAAGGCAATACAGTAATACAAAAAATATAAGCAAATTAACCTTTCCTTCACAGCAAAGTGTAGCAGAGTCTGGATGAGCCTTTCTGGTAAAGCTCTGAAATGTTTTAGTTTACTCCTTAAATAGAAAATTTAGTTCCTAGCTCCACCCCCTCTGTTAACAAGTGATTAACCTTAAATGACCTCTTCTGTCTTATGAATGAGTCCTTAATTAATCAGTTGGATTACATATTCATGTAATCCAACTGTATTTCTACTGTCTACTGTAATATTTTACTCTGTACTTGGAACTTTTCTCCCCGGGCCTCCTCTGAAAAGGACCTGTGTCCAGTCGGACTTTCCCAGTTAACAAATGTAAAATAAATAAATAAATAAAATAAATAAATATCATACTTACAAAGAAATATAAATTATTTTGAGAATTAAACCAATGTGGGAGTGGAGAAAGGAGATTTTACAAATAAGGACTGCCAGTAGAGGGCAGAGAAAAAAGGAAAAGGAGTTAGCATTTACTGGGGAAAATTAGCAAAGGAACCAATGTATTTGGTGCAAATAACTAGAGAGGAAAAAGTCATAGAGTGGGATGAGATAACTAGAGAGGAAAAAGTCATAGAGTGGGATGAGATAACTAGAGAGGAAAAAGTCATAGAGTGGGATGAGGCCAAACAGAAGTTTAACTGTGGGCTGGAGACTGCCTTCGCTGCCAGGGATTGATAAAAGAATATAAGCATTTATGAAAGATCAGTTCTGGTTGAATTTACAGTTGAATTTAGAACAGACACAGCAATAAAAAAGGATAATTTGTCAAATATAAAATAATGCATAATAACTATAGGAATCAATCAGAAAAAACTTAGGTAAGACTGAGAAATGAGAATGGAGAGGCAACATACAAAGAAACAATGGGAGGGCATTTGCTTGGCAGCGAAGTATGCATCTATCTAGAAGGTTTAGGATTTTTACATGGAAGTGTTTGCATGGACATTTTTATACCCTAAGTAGACTTTCAGAGAATTTTTCCACAGGTAAACAACACAACTATAATAAATTTATTCTCATTGCCACCATAGGTTACTCTAAAATATTGTTGTCCCACACCAACATCTGCATATCACCCAGCTCCTATCCAAATCACCGGATTGCTGTCCTCTGGATGTGTAGCATCAGGTGGTCTCTCAGTGATTTGTTTGTGCTCATGAGATTCATCTGTCACTGAGCTCCTCCTGACATGGCAGCTCCTGCACTTACTGTTTTCTCAGTTTCAAATTTATCAGTAATCTTCTCCATGATTTGGCTCCAGGAGTCACTTACATTGTCCACAGGTTCAGGTTCACTCACTACTTTGTTGAAGAAATATACTTGTAATCAATTCTCATCTAACTCTGTAACTTGATGTTCATTGATTCTATATTACTGGTTTATTCTTCTCAACTTCTCAGTTACTCACATAGACATTAAGATACTCACCTGCTGAAAATGAACTTGCCCGTAGCTGAAAAACACAAGGAACTTTATGGTATCCTGGTCAAATTCCCCATAACTGTATAAACACCACATCAGATTTCCACAAAAATAGGCACATGTCTATTGGGGATAACCAAGTCAACCAAGTACACAAACGATGTAACTAATGAAAAAAATCACGGATGATCTTAGAAAAAAGGCAGAGTGAAACTCTTCAGATGCATCCCCAATGAAAGCAAGCAAAAAATAAATAAATAAAATAGTACTAACAATAATAATAAATAAAAATCAAGAGAACTGCCAAAGAATGTCAACTGAAAGGCAACAGTAACCTAGTCAAGCCATATAATGGGAAAACAGACTGCATACAGGAAGCAGATGGCCTGGCTATTGAACAAACTTGTGTTGATATGGCATCCCACTCCCACATCAGGCCATTCTGGGGTATAGCAAATTACAAAAATAATACTGACCACATAGAGTAGTGCAAAGGCATTAGTGCTGCATAAAAGATTAAGATATGATAAGGAGATCATTTTACCACTTTTGGTGGACCTATCTTTTAACAGGCTTGCAGCCTTTATCAAAGACCAAACATGAGCTTTTTATTTTACACCAGCACCAC
Source organism: Protopterus annectens (assembly GCF_019279795.1). NCBI lineage: Eukaryota > Metazoa > Chordata > Ceratodontiformes > Protopteridae > Protopterus > Protopterus annectens. Next base: position 1,391,732,716 of record NC_056725.1, read on the forward strand.
TAAATCATATGCTTCTGGGAGATTTAACCTATGCTGTCACTGACTAAGACAGCACTTATCTTCACCTTCAACTTTTTCAAACTAGATTGGACCAAACAGTTTGGAATAATACGGGACAAATGGTACATGAGACAAGTCATATTTCCCATAAATGGGACTTCATGCATTTGTAAAATATTGCTGATATTGGCTGATTCCATCTCATCAATGGCTAAAGCCTTGACAAGCTATCAAGACTACCTTGGACCAACTAGCAAACTCAGAGCTAGAAGAGCTGGAAAGGAAGACTGATGCTGGCTTGCACATCCTGGTGGTGAGAGGAGGTCAGTCCCATGTGTTGCTATCACTTACTGAAGAGTGGACTGTACAGCATTCATCAAATGGAGCAGGGATGCATGCTTGGTTTTGCCAAGCTTTGTATGCATGTCAGCCTTTGGTATATGAGAACTGAAACAAACTAATGCATGATCCGGTCATCAAAAACTTGGGTACCTTTGACATCACAACTCTGTCATAGTTAGAAAATCATTTTACCTTGCACAACTTAATGGTGTCCCTCAGGTCCAACAAAGTTATAACCTAATTTTATTCTTACCCTCATTAGGCCCACTATTGAAGTTGATGACCTCTTCAGCATACATATCATTAAGCACCTAATGCGAGTTGACAGATCTTAATGCTTTTTCACCAAAACATCCCAGGTCTTAGTAGACTAAATGCCCTATCCCTGACCTCAGTCTTATAAACGCTCCAGAAGGGTCATCTTTGCTTACCCATAAGTGCTATGAGTGACCACACACTCTTTAATCTCCTTCAACTAAATAAAGACAGCACATTAACATTAGTAGCTGGTGCTACAAGTACGTAACCCAACTATACCCCATTTCTGGAATAGGCTGTCCTTACATATCAAGCACAGTACTTCCCTGGCAAACTTTAAAAGTAGTCTGTTTGACTCTTTGTCTGCATATTTTAATTGGAATAACTGTGCATAATATACTTCATAGGGGAGAGAATTAATTTCCTCAAAGTCCTGAGTGATATGCTGAGATTCTCAGTGGTCTCCCTGTCACTCAGTAAGAATCTAAAAACCTGTTAACCAGCTTATAGTAAACACACAGAGTAATTCAGTTAAAAAAAGGCTGTGACACAGTTTTCATAAGGCCATCTGAAAAGTCAGTAAGTCACAATGTTATCTAGCACTGTAACTAAACAGAAGAAAAAAACCCTCATTTATGACATCTAGTCTTTGTCATGTTATATCGACCCAAACTGTATTCTGAGTTAAGGACAAAACACTGAAAAACAAAACCATGTCAGTATGGTGGTGTCTGTGATGTCCACTCTAGTGATTAAGGTATGGCAGTACCTGTGATGTCCACTCTAGTGAATAAGGTATGGCAGTGCCTGTGATGTCCACTCTAGTGAATAAGGTATGGCAGTGCCTGTGATGCCCATTCTAGTGAATAAGGTATGGCAGTGCCTGTGATGTCCATTCTAGTGAATAAGGTATGGCAGTGCCTGTGATGTCCACTCTAGTGAATAAGGTATGGCAGTGCCTGTGATGTCCACTCTAGTGAATAAGGTATGGCAGTGCCTGTGATGTCCACTCTAGTGAATAAGGTATGGCAGCACCTGTGATGTCCACTCGAATGAATAAGGTATGGCAGTGCCTGTGATGTCCACTCTAGTGAATAAGGTATGGCAGTGCCTGTGATGTCCACTCGAATGAATAAGGTATGGCAGTGCCTGTGATGTCCACTCTAGTGAATAAGGTATGGCAGTGCCTGTGATGTCCACTCTAGTGAATAAGGTATGGCAGTGCCTGTGATGCCCATTCTAGTGAATAAGGTATGGCAGCACCTGTGATGTCCACTCTAGTGAATAAGGTATGGCAGTGCCTGTGATGTCCACACCAGTGAATAAAAAACTGAGATCCCATAAGGAACAGAGTGATGCCACTGCATTAATTGTGGATAAATATCAATACAAGGTGAAGCATATTTACATTTCAGTTTTAGAGTGGCGTTTTCCTATAAGCAGAGGCGTAGCTATGCTGGATTGAAGGGTGCAGCAGTACTGGGGGCATGATCAGCAGGTGCTGATTGGTCAGTATTGAGGTACTGACATTAACAATGCTGATACTGCTTTTGCGGTCAGACTGAAGAGTTTCAAGAGTTTGTAATGTAACAAGAGGTGTTACAGCTTTAAATGCATAAAGAGCTTTTTTGCTCCTCAGCTTCAAGCTGAGGGGGAAGGGTGTGAGATTTGAGGGCATGGTAAAGGGTGCCAGAATAGCTAACTACAGCTCTACCTTTAAATTGACCCTCCTGAACTCACAGAAATGTGTTTTTATTTAAACTGATGTGTTGTGTTGTGTCAGTTTGAAAGTTATGGTTTATATCTATGTATTTTATACTTTTATATTTGTGTCTGATGACATGGTTTGTACTCTGTATGTACTTTATACTTTTATGTTTGTGTTCGATGATATGGTTTGTACTCTGTATGTATTTTATATTTATATGTTTGTGCCCAAAGAGATGGCTTGTACTGTGTATGTATTTTATATTTTTATGTTTGTGCCTGATGACACACACATCCTTCACAATGGAATTCAAACTGATGGACTATGGTACACCAAAAATGTGTGGCATGGAAGCATCATCGCCTACTCACCAGTTTGCGAATTTCGCACTCTAAGTTCTGAATGCAGTCGAGCTTTCTTTTGCGACAACGCTGGGCTGCGATCCGATTCTTACTGCGGCGGCGGACATCATGGATGAACTCGAGCTGTTCAGAGGTTAGCTTGTGCATCTTTACCATCATCTGGAAGTCATTCCTTGGAAGATCTGTGATTTGATCGACGGGAAAGGGAAGTTTTATCTAAAAAATAAAGCAACAAAATCTAAGTGCGCTAGTAGGATGTAACTTTTATAAGTATCTTGAGTCAGACAAGTGATAACATATAACAATAACAGATATTTCAGGTGATGCAATAGTTAAAGTGAGATGCTGTTTAGAACATCATTAAACATTCCCGAAGAACATCTGTTGGATCTTGGCAACCAGCAGTCAGGCATCTATTATGCATATTGATACAACAGAGCATGCACATATCTAGTTATGGCTGATGAAGCTGAAACAGTGATCATCAACACCCCAATTCTCCACACTTCAGTCTTCCCCTTCTGAAGAAATAAAATCTATGGCACGGGATGTAAAGGGGATCAAAGAGTCTTCACCCTCAATCCCCATTGCTTAATATAACTTACTATAAGTCACATAATCTCCAGACTGGTTATACGCGTCTAATGAAACAGTATCTCACTGAAAGGTTTCTCATCATAAACGGTTACTCCACTTCTGTTTTAGAGCTAAACAGAGAAATCATTAAATGCTACTTCTGCTGAATGCCCGAAGAAACAAGGTACCTCACATTAAAGATGAAACTAAGAGCACATCTACTGGAAATTGAACAGGCACAAGGAAGGAAATGCCTGAAAGTACCAAGTGATGATGGCATCCTTAGCAAATGTACCCATTACCCACAGTGCACCATTCCCAGTCTTCTGTTTAACTTGTCTATCAGACAAAACAGACAACCTTTCTGAGTGGAGTGCTTCTCAGAATATGCCAGGCAGACAAATGGGGGTAGGACTTGGGCATACATATATATAATTATGCTCTCCTTAATTTACATACATTTATTTGGCTACTTCAGTGTTAATACCAGGTGTTTTTCATGCATTCAAGTTTTCTTTTTTGTATGCAACCCATAGCTAGCTATTACAACATAAATACACTTCTGCTTAATGGTAAATTACCTGTAAATTTCAGAAGAAATGTTAGAACTGATGTCTGTATATCAGAATATTCACACATCACACCTGCAGTAGCTGACAAAAAAAGGACCTAGATAACCAACACAAACACACACAAATAGAACTGTCCCTAGCTTCATAGAAATCAGTCAGCAAAACTCAATTAGATTTTCCTGCATTTGTCCTTTAACAACTTAATAATTCTTGTAAAGTTCCCAATTGAACAAAGTAAATATCTATCTAGGTATTCCATATTTATACCTCTCTCTCTCTCTCTCTCTCTCTATATATATATATATATATATATATATATATATATATAAAATAACTTGTAAATTTGAGTCAATTTATTGACTGTAAGTTTAGCTACTGGCCTCCATACCCAGATCATTGACCCAAACTATACTACCCCAAGTGCATTTTATTCATCTCCCACCTGAACTGTATACTTGTGCTCACATATTCATTTATATAATCTTCTAGTGGTAGTACCAGTGCATTTAGGTTCATAGGTAGGTACTAGGCTATCTGTCCAAGGGCATTTATAAGTCTAGCCAGAGTGTCAGCTTTCGCCACCACATTGATTAATTGAGCCTCTGTCAAGAAGAGCCAATGAAGTGATCCCAGGGGTGTATTTTCTGTTACCCATCCACTCATCAAGGTTTCTCTTGAAGAGTGTTAGTGAGGGGCTCTGCCTAATGTAGTTAAGAATTTTGTTCCAAAGCATGGGGAGTCTCTGTGACAGGAATCTATCCCTCCAGCATGTTCTATTTATTGTTGTGGTGAGGTTTAGCTCACTAGAGCGAGTGGCTCTCAGTGACTTAGATTTCTTTAGGTGGAGCATGTCCATCAATTCTGAGTTGGACATGGCTTTGTAAGTCAGGCAGAGATCACCTCTGAGTAATCGATATGCCACTGAGTACAGCTGGAGTTTTTCCAGTCGGGCTGCATAGGACATATGTTTGAGACCAGTAATCCTCTTGGTGAGGTACTTTTGTGGTTTTTTCAGCTGTTGGAAGTGTCTTGTGAGGTACATCCCATCTCATTGTGCTCTATGATGAGTCTGATGAGTGACGAGTAGAGGGGCACTATAACCTCTTTATTTCTAGATGCGAACCCTTTAGTAATAAGATGGGCTACATAGAAGGATTTCCTAACTACTTTGGCAATATGATTGTCAAAGGAGAGATTACTATCTACCTGGGTTCCCAGATCTCTTACTACCTCTTCTGTATTAAGGGGGCTGCCACCTATGTGGTAATTCATGGGTGTTTTGTTTTTCCCAAACGGGATGACTATGCATTGTTTGGCATTTAGCTTGAGACCATGACTTTGACACCAGGTGTCCGTCTCAGTTAGGCTCTTTTGGAGAATGTCCGCGTCAGCCGGAGAGTCAATTATGGCTCCCAGTTTGGAATCATCGGCAAACTTGGTTAGTCATAGTCCCCCTGTGTTTGCCTGTACTTCTGAGAAGTATATGCTGAACAGTAGGGGTCCCAAGACCGAGCTTTGTGGGACACCACTTGTGACTGGTTTAGAGTCGGACCTAGAGCCCGCTATTCTTACCGTGTGAGTTCTCTCTGTAAGCCAGTTGGCAACCCATCTCGTGACGTAGGGGTTTATGTTCAGGCTGGTGAGGTTTTCTATAATTCCCGAGTAAGGAATGGTGTCAAAAGCCTTGGCGAGGTCAAGGTAGACTGTGTGAACTACCTTCCCCTCATCTATGGCCTTGGTGACTGTCTTGAAGAAGTCAACCAGGTTTAGTAGGCATGATCTGCCCTTAACAAAGCCAAACTAGGTCGGGTCAAGTGTTTGGAGGTTCCCAATGTCTTTGTTAATGAATTCCATGATGATGTACTCCACAGCCTTGCAGACCAGGCTAGTCAGGCTTATGGGGCGATAGTTACCAGGGTCAGTTGTGGCCCCTCCTTTGTGGAGTGGAATAACCATTGCTGTGCGCCATTCTATGGGCACGTAGCCTGTGGAGAGGCTGAGGTTGAACCGTGTGTTTAGGTGGGGGGTTAGTTCATTCTGTAGTTCGTGCAAGACGCAGCCTGGGACACCATCTGACCCCATTGACGCTGTGCTTTGGCTTTTGAAAGGGCTGTTTTCACCAGTGTGTCTGTGATTTACGGGACACTACACTTTTCCGGTATTGTTGTGGGCCCTTTTGGGGGTGAGAGGGAGGGTGAAGTTTGCACTGAATCTATCTGCCAGGATGTTGGCAATATCAGTGGGTTCAGTATATTTTGTGCTATTTTGCACTAGCTCAGAGCATACCTGAGAGTTGCCACTTAGATTATTGACATAACTAAAAAAGGCTTTGTGGTTATCTTTCGAATCCTTGGCTATTTTTCTTTCGAAGTTAGCCTTGGAGGATTTTATGAGGGACCTTAGTTTCTTACTGATACTGATCAGGGATGTCTTTCCTTCTTGGGCTTTGCTTTTTCTCTGAACTAGTTTCCTCCTCCGATTGTACAGCCTGTTTATGGCAGGGGTCCACCAGACTGGTTTCCTTCTCTTAGGGGAGTGAGTCTTGGTTTTGCTAGGGATGGTACGATCCATGCATCTTGTAGGTGCTCACAGAGTGCATTTGTAAAGGTTCCTGCATCTTGGACACTGTCATCCTTTAGCGTGGGGGCTGTGAAACTTACCACCTCTGTCTTAAGTAAGGTGAAGTTTGCAATAGAAAAGTTTTTCACTGTGGTTTCCTTGGTTGGAGGTGATGGTGTGGTGTGGACATCCAGAGTGATTAGTTTATGGTCTGATCTAACCAGTGATGGGTTGACCTCTGGTGTGGAACACCTGTCGCCCATGTTGGTGATGACCAGGTCCCATATGTTTTCACCTCTGGTAGGGGAGTTTACCAGCTGATCCAGGGCATTTGAGTTGATAAATTCCAGGAAGCGCTGGACCTGGGAGTTTGTACTTGAGTAGTTTTCCCAGTTAACGTTTGGGTAATTGAAATCGCCCAATATCAGGATGTTCGGTAGGACCTTCATGTTTTCCAGTGTCTCCAGAAAGGCGGAGTGGTGGTCCTGGGTCATGGAGGGTGATCTGTAGCAGGCCACAATTTGCATTGCAGATCTGCCTGATGTTAGTTGCACATGGATGATCTCGGAGGTATCATGCTGTGTCATTAACCTGGAGGTGTAAGTATCCTTGATGAATATGGATACACCCCCTTGTTTTATGTTTCGATCCATGTTCTGTGGCCGAAATGTGTGGTATGAGTTGTATACTGGTAGTGCTGGGGTGCTCTGTGGAGCCTTGAACCAGGTTTCAGTTACTGCACAGATGTTGAAGTTCTCCATACTGAGGAGTGCTTCGAGTGCGTGCATTTTGAGATTTAAACTCCTGGCGTTGAGTAGCATAACCCTCATTTTTTTATTTGTGCTGTTTATGGAGGTGGGTTTGACTTTTGAGCCTTGCCTAAAGAAGGCACTATGGGGGCAGCAAGAGCCTTGGCCAGTATTCTAAAGCCTAGGGTTGGCAGGTGCAAGCCGTCTCCTGTGAAGCAACGAGGCTTGTCAAGCATGTCGTCCCAGGCTGACAGACACTGGATCCCCTTTGAATGGCACCAGAAGCTTAGCCAATTGTTGAAATTGATAACTTTTTCTTTATACTGCGGTATCATTCTTTATGAGGGCAGGATGCTACTCAGGGTCAGGGTCATACCCGCCTGGGCTACATGATCAGAGAGCTCTTCCATGTCTCTTTTCATGTAGTCCAGGGAGGTATGTCTCAGGTCATTCACACCAACATGAACAATGACAGAGTCATATTTGTACTTGTTCTGGAGTGACCTGAGTGCTTGTGTTATGTGGCGGATTCTGGCTCCTGACAGGCAGCTAACAGTAACCTTCTCCTTGTCCAGCCTAGTGAGTGGGATGTCAGTGTTCCTGACTATAGAGTCACCTATTACTAGTGTGTTAGGTATGTTACTTCGCCTTAAGGGCTGTAATTGTGCGTCACACTGATTTTGTATTTTATGTGTTGTCTGGTTTGTGACGGGAGGTGCAGGTTTTTTGGGTGTCTGCTTTGGAGGTCTGTGATGCTTTTGCAGGATTTTATTTAGAGCCTCCGAGTATGGTTTTGTGCATTTATGTGTATTTTTTGCCAGTGCTGGTTTAGTATGTCTATGTGAGGTTGGAGGTATGGTGCAAGTGTTAACCTTCTCCTCATGACTGCCTGTTCCAGTCTTGGGTGGAGAGCTTAGCCTCCAGTTCAGCTATATAATTGCATCTCTCGCATATTTGGTAAACACTGAAAGACTAGGAAATACAAGGGAGACTACAAGTTTATGGTTTTAGATCAGATACAAGAGTTTGGCAAACTGCTTAATGCTGGAGATGAATTGGGGTGGTGTGAATGTCTGTGGCAGGTAAAATTAAATGCTTGCTATCCACCATGATTAAACAAGAGGGAAGGCTTTGCTGTTTATCTGAAGAGGAAAGGGTTAAAACATTAATGTGCCTGAAAAACAGCATTTTCCATGTGACTACTTGTGTATTTAAATGTGTTTTTAACATTACATTATTCTGACTGAAGAAGTCTCATATAAGGAGACAAAAGCGCTTACTGAACTGATGATGTTATTATTTTTATCCATAAGGGGAACTTATCTGCCCAGCAAAGGAATAGCACAAGCCAACCATCAATCCTCTAAAACCTCAGAGGAGCGTACCCTTTGGTGGCAGTAACACTCTGGAGGGCTTGGTGCTGAACCTTGTCTTTTAGTCAGCTCAGCTCAAGCTGCCAGACTATTTGGGTGTAGGGAAGGCACCCTGAAGCTTTGGAAACTGGCCAACTGTTACATCCTTGGCAGGATATAATCCATTTAGCTAAGGCTACTGCAGCAGCGATCAATATGATGAACGCCTGTTTTTACAAGACAGACAGAGACAGAGCATATCTGTGGAGCCTGAAAGAAAGCAAGGTATATTTGATCTTATTGGTTAACTTGGATATAAATGGGTCTAAAATAAACTATAAAGTATATAAATTTAAATAAAAAGAGACACCAAAACATGAAGCATTATTTACTAAAGGCACCTCATTTTGGAAAGATGTCTTTTTTACTCTAATCACAAAACTTTTGACACCAGCAACCTAGAAAGGCATGTGTAACTTAACATGTTTTCCACTGTTTGCATTCATACTGCCTTTCTCTATTTTTTTTAATCCTGGTTGCAGTCAAACAAGTTCAGAGCCACATCTACCCACTCACATTCCAACCTCTTAGGGAAAAATTCAGGACAAAACTAGGAGGAATTCAGGAACAAAAGTTCAAAATCAGGGAGAGAGTTTAAATATAGCGTTTATTAATTTATAAAGTTCACAGAATGAAAGCTTTTCCATTAGCATGTATTTTCTGAATGATATGATGTCTGGAAATCAAATACCTTATCATTAGTACTTTGATGCTCAGTGATTTGACAGAAAACCACAAATTGTATAAGGAACAGATCAAAAACATAAGGCAAAAATGCGGACATTCTGTGAAAATTCTGAGCATTTGGGAGTTCTGCCTACCCATTAAGTCAAGATGTAAAATCCATCCAGTCTTATCACTATGGACAAAACATGACAAAATAATGAATCTATATAACAAGAAATAATGACTGGTAATACAACAGTTTTAACACACACGTAGGCACTTGGTGTCCTTCCATATCACTTTTGCAGTGTGCATAACCTATAGGAACTCCTGCCAAGGAGAGAGCTCAAACATCTGGCCAGTATAGCAAAGCCGTTACTTCTTCACAGTGTTGTATGTCAGGCATATGCTCCCTGTATAGGCAGATGGCATAAAGGTGACATAGAAATGCTCCACACACAGAACTTCTTTTCTGCCAATCCAAACACCACAGTTGAATGTCGATCTGAACCCTCTTTGCTGACCTGATTTCTGCTGAGCCATTACAGATAAGTGACCCATTAGGTTTTTTCTTTTGCTTCCTTTAGTTGTGTACTTGGGATTCATGTCATCCAGGAAGGGAAAATGTCAGTGTGGGAGGCAGATTCCACAAAGATTGTCACTAGAAGTATTTATTCTGCCTAGGTGCTTCATACGATCATACACAGTGCACCATTTGGCAGGCCTTTGTTCCCAAAATGCTTTGCAGCTGTATGTCCTCTTTATGTATTTATTTTGAGAACCAACCTCTCAAACCTTTGACCCAGGGTACCATGGCCGAATCTGCCCACCTGAGTTACAGAGTCTCTTAAAAAGAAGACCAAGAAATCTCGCCCTTGCTCTGCTGCTGTCCACTGGACATCTTTCTCTAGGTGAGTGAAGACCCCAAAGACCATCCAATGCACACTACAGTTTTCTCTGCTGTGACACTATTTCAGGTCTCCATGGAGATGGCTTCTCGCACATCATCTGAAGTAATGCAAATGTCTGCAGTGGACATTGAGGGGGAATCACGGCTGATCATTTCTGAAGGGCCTAGCGGGATTCCTCAGATTCTGGTGAGAGAAGAGATCCTTGGTACCCTTACTGGGTCCAGGCATGGCTCTGAGCCTCCAAGGTTAGTCAAAGCAGACATCCCACTGCAGAACAAGCAGAAAACTAAGCACATTCCTCCCATTGTTATGGATCCTCAGAGCTTGATCAATGCCCTGATGGCCTTAAAAACACTTCAGGGGCTGTCTGTTAATGCTTGTCCTTGGTCCTCTATTATAGCTAAAAGTACTACAGAATCTGATTCTTCAGATGATGATGTGGATTCAGGAGAGGAATCATTGGTCAGCTCCTCACAAATCACCTCTCCTTTAGACTATGGGTCTGAAGAAGAGGATTCCTTGAGACTGGACTCTCCCTTTGAGGAGTTGTCCTTTGGAGACACAGTAGTTCACATGACAGAATATTTTAAGTGGGATTGCTCAAAAGTTTCTGACACTCAAAACAGATATAATGAGTTGTTGCAGATAGAAGCTTCTAAACCTTCTGCTGCCCCCCGTGTTGGATGCCTTGCTGGATACCTTTGCAGCTGCTTCTTTGGCTCCCACTTCCCACCCTCTAGCCCCTAAGAAGCCTGACCATTTTTATAAAGCACCTGAAGCCTTTAAGAACCTCTAAAAGTGTCCTTCTTCAGACCCTGCTATGATTTCTCTTTCTGCTGACAAGCCATCCAGGCTTTTGCCCTCTTCCACACTCCTTCCTTCTGATAAAATAATAGACTACGGAGAGGTTGGGGGAAAACAGTGTACACTTTGCCGTCCTTTAAGGCCATTAATTATCAAACCCATATGACTGGCATGTTTTGGTTCTTTGTCACATCTTGGGGGTGGGTTGTCTGATCTTCCGGACTCTGAAAGAAAGACTGCTGCTCTGTCCTTATTAAGGTCACTTCTCAGGTTGCCCATCACTCCATCAGATGTAGTTATGATACAGCTGATGCATCCTCTACAGCTGTTGCTTCTGATTCAGTTACGACGAGGCACTCTTGGCTTCACCTCCAGGCTTTCCCTAATGATATTAATGCCATGCTCGTAGATGATCCTTTGGACAATTAGAATCTCTTTGATACAGCTACTGCTGAATTGTTTAAGATTCTACACGACAAAGCTAAAGTGATGCAGATCTTGAACAAATATTTGTTTCTCCCATACCCAAACTTCAGAGTAACTATCCTTCTAAGTCTGCCTTCGTGCATAGGCAACCTCATCAGCCTTCTAAAAAGAGTGTTCCTAAGTAGTTTTTCATTGATAAGCCCACCCAGACTTCTAAAACTCAAAATTCTCCTTTTCCAGACAAATCTGCCTCCATTTGACACATTTTCTCTCCTTTCCTTTGGCCAGTTTGCCCAGTCTCCCAGGCTTTCCCTATCCCTCCTTGTCTTGCAATAGATAACTTCGGACTCATGGGTTCTGAACATTATCTGCCATGGTAATTTTAATGGTATGGAAATCCCATCCCACCTTCTCAGGTCTTCCTCATCCTCCTCCAGACCAACTTCCTCATTTTTCTGCAGTTCTGCAGGATTTACTGGATCACTGTACCACTCAACCCACTCCAGCATCCAAAAGAGGAACAGGGTTTAACTCCATCATGTTTCTAGTGCGTAGAAAAGAGGGATCCTGGAGACAGGTCCCAGGTCTTTCCTTTCTAAATATTTTTCTAAAGATTCCTTCCTATTGGATGCTTTTCTAGCAGATTGTGGTTCTCCCCTCTTACTTCCACAGCTTGCTTTTCTGGTCTCCCTAGACCTAAAGGACAAGTATATTCCTATCCTATTCACCTTCTGTTCAGGAAATGTTTATGTTTTTCTGTTTCTTCCTCTCATTTTCAGTTAACTGCTTTGCCCTTTGGTCTTTCTATGGCCCCAGTGGTATAGAAATACCTGGCCCCTGTCATAGACTTTTGCAGACTTCAGGGAATTCAGATATTCCCATTTCTGGATGATCTACTTCTTCAGGCTCCCTCCCAATCTAGGCTTTTGCAGGATTTGAACTTCAGCATGCTCCTTCTGCTCAGTCTGGGATGTACCATCAATCTCAAGAAATCCAGTATGACTCCTTCTCAAAAACACATTTTCTGGGTTGCAGAATTCAAACCATTCCAATGTTGGCTTCTCTTCCTTCTTCCAAGGTTCTGTCTGGGACAACCTACTTCCTGTCTCTGCTTTCTTTTTCTCTCATTTCTCCAAGAGAATTTCTCAGTTCATGGCATCTACCATTCTCATGCTCTCCTTCACCAAGCTTCACATGAGGAAACTTCAATGGCACCTACAGATGGTTTGGCTCCAGCATTGCCAGCCTCTTGAGTTTCCAGTTCCCTTACTTCCTTGTCTCATACTTGAGTTGCACAGGTGGATTCAGCAGATTTCTCTCAATCCAGGACAGCATTTTCAGTCTCTTACCCCTACTCAGAAGCTATTTACAGATACTTCTGATCTGGGGTGGGATGCATCTTCCAACAATCTGAGTGGTCATGATCTATGACCTCTTCATCAGAGGTCAGACCACATCAACATAAAAGATATGACAAGTGCTCATGCTTGCTCTTCTGGCCTTCCATTCTCTTTGGTCCCCAGGCCCTTTAAAGGTGTTTAGAGACAACACCACAGTCATGTGGTACATCGAAATACGGGTATGGGGGGCACAAGACTTATCTTCTTTGTAGACTGGCCTTTCAGGCCTGGGATTTGGCTATCTGCCATCAGGTTACCCTTCAGGTGTTCTACAGTGATTTAGAACACAACTGTGTGGCAGACTCCCTGGGTAGGTCTAGGGCACAACCTCACAAATGGATGCTTCACAGAGAGGTGTTTCTGGACATAGTACAGGAGTGGGATATTCTTCAAGCAGATCTCTTTGCTTCCTATCTGAATAGGCAACTTCCTTACTTTTGTTCCAGAGTCCCAAGTCCTCTGAACTGGAAGGTGGATGCCATGTCCTTTTCTTGGAGTAGGATGGCTCTCTTCTCTTCTTCTCCCCAGGGTCCTGCACAAGATCAGGAAGGACTCCCCAAGAATCTTTGGCTAGCTATGGGTTGCATACAATCTTTGGCCTAGACAGCACTGGTTCCCCCTCCTCTTTCACCTGGTTGGGGCAGTCATCACAAGTTACCTCACTGGATATATCTTCGCACACAGGACAAGGGGTCTCTCATTCAATCTTATTTGTCCACTCTTCAGTTGGCACTTTGGATGACACAAGTTTGACTCCATATTGATACCACTTTTCTGAGGATGTGCATAGGGTTATGCAGGAAACCAGGAAACACAGAAAATCCAAGCTGGCCAAATGGAAAAGATTTTCTGTTTGGGTGTCTCAAGCCTCACCAGGATCCCTTTTCAGTTGATGGGGTCCTTTGGTTCTTTCTTACTTGTGTGAATTGCTACATGCTGGCTTAGCATATTCTTCTGTTAAAGATCACTTGTTAGCAGTCGCTGTTGTCTGCCCTTGACCCACCTTTGACCTCTCATTTTGAGGTCAAACAATTTCTTAAAGGTGTCCTTCATTTTAGATTTCTAAGAAAACCTATTCTTCCTATTGGGACCTTAATTTTGTCCTTGAAAAACTGACTCAGGTTCCTTTTGAGTTTGCCTCCTCTTCTTTTTTGTAGAACTGTACCTGGACAACTGTTTTGTTGGTGGCCCTTACTTCAGCCAAGAGAGTTTCTGAACTTCAGGCTTTGATGGCCATTCCTCTCTTTTTGCTTCTTCATAGGGACAGGGTGTCTCTGTGTACTAACGCTTCATTTATACCCGAAGTGGTCACTGAATTGTCTCTTAATCAGTCTATCCAGTTTCCTTCCTTTTTTCCTCACACTTCGGATATTCATTGACAGCTCAGGTATTATTTGGATAAGACAAAATCTATCCATAAATCTGAGCAGCTTTTTGTCTCCTTTCACAGCAGAACATTAGATATGGTGGTTTCTAACCAAACCATCTCCTGTTGGATTTCTAAGGTCCTTTCTTTTTGTTATTCTTTTCACAGAAAACAGCTTTCCACTTTAGTCAGGGGGCTTCTATGAGGGCAGTGGCCTCTTCTGGAGCTTTATTCAAGGGTTTGCTTACTAGAACTATCCTTGAAGCTGCTGCTTGGTCCTGTGTCCACACTTTTACTAACCATTATGACTTTTATGTCATTTCCAGAGCCAGGGCAGGATTTGCCAGGACCATTCTTCATGGGTTTGTGGAGGGCTTCTCCTACTATCCTTTTTGGTAACTTTGGTAATCTCTCACAGGTTATCAGTACTGCTACAGGTTAATGATACTGCAACTGTAATATGGAAGGACATAGTACAGGTGTGTAAAATCTTAAAATAACAGTAGATGTCCATCTTTTCATTGTTGCAGTATTGAGTCTCTCCCTCCTGCCTCTTTCTTCTGTTGGGAACTCTTTGATGACTGAGGGGTCTTTGACTCTCTTCTGTTTCTTGTTTCCTCTGGATGTGCATGCTCTCCTTTCTACTGGGGTAGCTCTAGTTCTCTTGGGGCACTTTAGTTTGAGTATGGAGCATTCATATGTCACCTTCATGCCCTATGCCTACAAGAGCAGCTCACACCTGACATACAATGCTAGGAGGAAGTAAAGGCTTTGGTATACTGGATGGACATTGGGTTGTTCTTGGCAGGAGATCTCATAGGTTATAAACACTGCAACAGTGAAAAGAAAGACATCTGTTGTTATGGTAAGATTTTACACAACTGTGCTTTCTTACAATAAAGAAGACATAAACTTTGCTGTTAACTAAAAATGACAACTACATAAACCATTATGCTAATTTACATTATTGATGATTTCTCAACACTCAGCAATGGATGTCATCGAGACACCAGTCGCTTAAGTCTTAATGTCCTACCCCAGAAATGATGGAGTCTAATTCAATAGTCCTGTGCTCAGGTTTTGTTTTTATTGTCTGAAAACCATCATGAAATGCAGGTGCAGGTAGTCTTAGATGAAGCAGAATCACCTAGAGTCAGCACTTTCTGATGGAGTTTAATTAAAAGAATACAACTGTAAATCGTGCCCATAATTTCAAGATACAAACTTTCACCCATCCTCTACTACCTAGATGTTTCCAGCTAAGGTCTACCTACTTCAGGAGTGCCTCACCTGTGATCAGAGATTACAAGGTTTCATAGGACAGGTACAGTTTCTCATGCTTTGTGGGTGGTGTAATGGCAGCTTGAAACTTGTCTCTCAAAGCACAAAGTACTATGCAGTCTGAAAAACAAAACCTCAAAATCAACACTACCTCCCACCATCGAAACATAACTTGCAGCAAGGTAAGGCAGCTTTACAATTAGTAGTAAGCATAACATGGTACTCAAATCAGGAGGTAAGACTGTATATCCCTCCAAGACAGTATATTCTGTACTACTGTCTGGCAGTTTAGCTCAAATGATTAAAGTTAAGAACTGTTAACAAGCTTCAAGCTTTAGTCTTGGGTTTGATTCTCTCAGTAGCCAGCTGTATGACTCTAAGTAGGTCACTTAATCAGACAGTGATCCAGATAGCTCCTGGAAAGAGTCACTTGAATATTTTGGATTTACCTGGTTAACAAATCGATAAAATAAAAAGAATAAATAAAAGTATATCTAGGTGGGGACTGCAGACATCAGCAGCACTCGATGAGGAATTTCTGCTTCTGGATTTGAATTTCTGGATAGTATGTGTAATGTTTTGTGGTTTAAGGTTGTTCTTATTAGACTCATGTAAATATGCTCTTCAGGATGATTCACTCTTCTCCCATCATATCTAGATGGATAGACAGATGTTAAATGCACTCTTCGCTGTCAATCTTCAGATGAGTCTCACATAAAAGAATGATCTGTGCTTTATCAAACAGCTGGAGAGTTTTACCTCCCAGTGAGAGGCACCGCACTCCAGACAAGATGAAAAAATATATATCGTGCAATTGAGCTAAGTAGCTGTGTTGTATGAAGTAGTGAGACATGCCAACATTCTTAACTATTTCAAGGAGACATAACCGAAGACATCTTTTATATAAAGAACTCCCACCAACACAACATAACTGAAAGTTAAACAGACCTGTGTTAAACACTTGTAGCTCCATAACATGGAAACAGTCACACTAACAGTTGTAAAAAATTAATACAATTGAAAACCAGCTACTATGAATGCATCACTATGTTAACAGGGGTCTACCTGACTTTGTTGAAAGTCTGCTTCATCAAATCTCAGTTCATCGACACTGACAAATATCAAAATGAATTTCATTGAAGCAGTGGAAGAAGGAACATTTTCCCACAGTAAATAACTTGTGCGAAATGTTGAACTTTGCCCTTTTCCCAACTCTAGTGCAATCTTAGAGTTGGTATATTCAGCTGGGGAGATGTAGCTCCCCCCAACTGGGCGTGTTAGGGATGGTGCAGTTTATGTTTTGTTTCTTTGTGGGTAACTGGTTACTTACCATGGGAAAATCTTCCTTGTTCCGTAGCTTCGATGAAGTGTGATTTCGATATTTTGAGTGTCGATGAATTGAGAGTCGATGAAGTGGGATTTCGACAAACTGAGGTAAATCCATTAACAGGCATGTGCATATATAATGTATCTTGAACCCGTCCCTGCTAACTTACATATGTGCAGAGATGGATGAGGAAATGAGCTGCATCATGGTGTCACTGAACAGGGCAAGGCATGTCTGTTTTTAAATAACACTATTCTACAACAACAATGCACCTTGGTAGGGCATGGTCATGACCAAATTGGGCACCCACTATGGATAAAATATAAACTACCCCCACTCCCTACCAGGGTACAGTGCCACATTTTGTTATGTAACAGAGATATATTAGGACAAGGTATTGCACGTATGGAGCACAGCCTCAAAAGAAGTAAGAAAATTCTTGTAACTCTTAAGATGATGAACTACTTTTTTAAAATTAAAATTTGTAACACTGCTGATCGGTATACGCTGCAAGAAATCTACAAATGAAATCTGTAGTTTTTTTACCTACTGTGTGATATTCAGTTGAAATGCCCTCTTCTCCCTGCACTTTACCTTCCAATAACCTCTCCAAAGCTGTTTTCCCAAGTGATATTAGCAAGCTTAAGGTATCCAAGTAACACTGCTGATTCTTCACGTCCTTCTTTGATAGTGTCGTTACCTTTGAAATCACTAGACAACATTACAAATGAAACCTGTTTTAGCTGCTCCTTACAGTGATGGAATGGGCATCAGATATGTGATCAAAAATGAAAAAAATATATAAATCTGCAAAAGGTAAAGGATGGCCATGTTAAATGCTAAGACAAAATCTGTAAAGACAAATTGTGCTATATGTATAGTGAAGATTTCACATTTATACTTATGCACACAACAGGGAAGTCAATTTAGCCAGTACAGTGAATAAGCCAAGGCGTGAACCATACGTATCCTAGCTAGGGAAAGAGTAATCAATGGATGATCTGCATATTCAACAAGAGCAGATACAGACAGATTATTATCATCTTCTGATTGTCCTTTCAATGTGGGAACACAGATATTTGCAATCTATTACATTTGATTTATGGATCACAAGCAGGACTGCTTTTCCTGGGTTTATATTACCTTGTCGAAAGACATTTTCATTCAACACCTTTTTTGTCAACACATAAACAGCGAACTCCCAAAACTCTGAAAGGCCACTTCAGCGAATTTTTTCCCAGGGGAAAAAAATCATTTGGCCAACCAAAAACCAAACAAATTGTCAGACCCCCCCTAACTAAATATAACAACTCTGAGATCGCACTACAGTGGAGAAAAGGGCAAATTCCTGATGACGTCCAAGAGTTTTTTTCCCCTGGGAAAAAATTTGCTGAAGTGGCCGTTCGGAGTTTTGGGAGTTTGTTGTTTATATGTTGATAAAAAGGTGTTCGATGAAAACGTCTTTTGATAAGGTAATACAGACCCCTTTGCATGAACAGCTGAAACACAGTTTCTTTGAAAATGCATTACATAACTGAAACAAGCTACAAGGCTCAAGAAAATATCAAATTTTTTTTATACGGTGTGTTTTAACTTGAAAAGTCATGAGCAGGCATGTGTGCATATCCACCAACAATGGATAACAGTTGCACACTGACTGTAAATGCATACTGAAGGGGTTCTAATCTAGAAGATGATAGTAAGGGTACTTCTGTTCTCAGATGGCATCAGTGTTATGGTAGGAACTAATGCTGCTGTGAGATGAGACTGAATTTACCAGCAGTATGTCACTAACCCATGCATACTTTTCAAACTCTTAGCTCTAGAAATCTGGACAAAGCCTAAAATATGGAGGGGGGGCAAAGGCCCAAAAATAGGGGCAGACTTTAAAATATTGCTCTTACAAACTTAAAAAGTTGATAGGATAACAGGGTTTGTGTTAGCATGTATTTTCTGAAGGATTTGACTTCTGAAACTCAAATGTTTGTCATTATTTAGTGACTTTAACCCTCACCGACTTGCCAGAAAACCACAAATTTTATGAGGAACAGACCAATGAGGCATAAATCTGAACATTCTGAGAAAATCTGTACAGTTGAGGGGTATGAACCCCATGGTACAAGAGTATGGCTGCAGTTCTGCTGTATGCCACTGCCCTCACATTCCCACACCCCCTTCATCCACATGCATGTACATGCACACACATAAACACACATTCACCTGCATGCACCCAGACATGCAAAGACACACACACAGTTCTTGTGTAGCTTTAAATCTAGCAGACGTGAGAAACAGAACTTTCTAAAACACATAACTCATACATCTATTGCTGCGGTGATGGTATTACACAAGTGACCTCATATATTCAGTAATATGTGACACTGCTCTTGCTCAAATTCCGGCTAACGCACTTGTTACTCCCCTGTAATACCTAACTACTCAATACCCAATACAATCCATACTTTTCATCTTCAGTCTCTCTTTTACTCCATTCTTCCCATTCAAATTAATCTTCAAACATCTTACAGTTACAATATTCTCATAACTCTTCCGCCCCTCCCATAAACCTAAATGCATATTGAGTCTGTCAACCTTGTTAACTCTGAAGTGATCATGAGTCACTCACTCACTAACTATGCCACCCCCTTCTTGACTAAGACAGAATGCATATCCATCATACTTGTCTGCACAGAAAAGAATAACTAGGGATATTTACTGCCTGTGTATATTATGTCTTTAATCAACTGTAAATAAACTGATATATTTGCATTGTAATCTCTGTACAAAATCAGTATATTTGCATTGTAATCTCTGTACTAATCTATGTCATCTTAAGTGTTCCTTGAGCAGTACACAACTCTACCTTTTCTTCATGTCTAAGAAAAAAACTGTAATTGTAAT
Organism: Protopterus annectens; assembly: GCF_019279795.1. Lineage (NCBI taxonomy): Eukaryota > Metazoa > Chordata > Ceratodontiformes > Protopteridae > Protopterus > Protopterus annectens. The sequence goes on from NC_056725.1 coordinate 1,391,752,336, forward strand.
CTTAACTTTTTGTATCAAATGGAAAGGTTCTCCTCGAAGCTCTACAGAAAACGGACAAATTTCTTCCCAGAAGACAACATTGGTTAACAAATGCAATAAATACATACATCTGCAGTTTAGCAGCTAATATAAAACAAAGTTGAATGGAACCTTTGTTGAGGTTAGAAGGCTGCATGTCATAAAATTACAGCAGAAAACCCGTGGCACAGGTTATCAATGGCGTACTTGTGTTACTTTTGAAAACAAAAACAGCCTTAGAATATTTACTGCTACTTTATTTTATCTAAAGATCTGGTTGGTCAACTGTTTTTTTTTTTTTTTTTTGCTTAATTCAGTTATTTTGTTTTTTAAATACTTTGCAGAGACATGTACTGTCTAGGGTAGGAGGGAACTTGGTATCCAATTAATAAACAATTCCAAAAATCCTGGCTAAACCCTGCAGGCTACAGAACAGAAGTTGGCATTACAAAGAAATCCTCAAGCATAATTTGGGAAATACTTCACGTACAATTTTTTGTAATTTTAAATTAGAAGAATTATCCTTCACAAGATTATAGGGCCTCTACTAATTTGAGGCATCAGGTTCTACTAGTCTCTCCTAAGAAAAGTTGCTCAGGCTCTGAAAGCAGTGCCTGGACTATAGTACTTTCCGAAAGGAATGAACAGAAACTCAAGAAGTAATAAGACAAATGTCTTACATAATCACTCCTGGGAAAGCTAATAGCGATTACCACCTCACTGGCAGAAACAGCTTTGATCTGGTCTGAAGGCTCCTATCTTGCTCAGTAGAAGAACAGTGACCAGTACAATGTGTGAGACACTTTGAGAGATACTGATTGTATATGTCTCTGAAACCCTAGTGCAGAAAATTATTAAAAAATGTGCCCAGATACATGGAATATTTACTCTCCAGGCTGCTGTATTAATTATAAGATGAGGGTAAATGACTGGTTTTAAAATAAACTCTGCAACCATGTACAGTAAATTCCTTGTGTACTAGCAAACTGTTATTACTGCTTGCACCACATAAACCGAACCTACAAAAACTCTTTGACAAGAACAAACAAAAATAAAATCCTAACAATTTCCAAAAGGAAAAAATGCACAGTTAACAATTTGGTATACAAAAGGGGTCAGAGTCAACACTTCTAAACTAAAACTAAGTTTCTAAGGTGGTTAGGATGTAGTGTCAGGTGAAGGACAGGCAGCAATTAAGTCTGACAAGGATGGATGGTCTCTTAACTTGTACAAGGCAGACATGGCTGAGAAGTTAATTTAAAGAGGTATGTTGTTAGCATACTGCTGAAAATGAAATCAGGGAAGTCAGATTACACTTCCTGCAAAGTTTTATAAGCTGTGGTACTTGCGTGATATACCATTGCAAGTCTCCTCAAACTGGAAATTACTTCCTTCATAAAAGGACATGTCAGATTAATGAAAGGAACACTATAACTGTAAAGTGGAGGAATCTGCTCTGAGCATATGAGAAGTCATGTTTGGCCAGAAATCTCCAGATCCTGGCTTAAGAGAATAGAAACTAGGTAGAATTGCAATGTGTTGCAGGCAGACAGGCCTGGTCTTTTCCCTTTTCACAACTGACAGAAGGTTGTGTCTCTAACTTAGTAAATGGTGCTTCTGCCAGCATGTGTGCCCATGACCACTGGAGACGTGCTTAACTGACCAGTTCCAGAAGTGAATGATTTTACAAACACAGCAGAGTAGACAAAAATGGGTGCTCACTTTGTTTTTGAAATGAAACACGATGCAGTGATGGGGCAACAATCTGAGTTATGCCCAGAGCACTTTAAAACCACACAGAACTAACATTGGAAGAAGGTGAACAGGAAGGTACACAGAATTCCTTGAAATCCTTTTGGTTCTAACAAAAAAAAACCCAAAAAACTGCTTATACGCCTGAGGCTCACCAGTTTGCACCCCCTTTCTCCACAGAAGTTTTACATGGAACAATCAGTAATGAGAAAATGACTGAAAAAAATGAAACGCCATTCAGTTTCTGTTCAGGTTGTCATAAGTGAATGAGGACACTGCAGCAAGAAATAAGAGAGCAGTTAACAATGCCACTGAGGATTATGATCATGTCTCTGATCGTAACCATGTTAGCTGTTTGAGACATGGATGCCAACAATCTTGGAGACGTAACATCAAATCTGGTAAAGCATTTAGCGAGTACTGTCAAACAACAAAACATGTCGGGGAATTATTCTAAGACAAAGTCATGGACAGATTGTAGGAACATGCAGCAGGCAGAAAATTGCTATTCTCTCATTTGCCGGTCAGTACTATTACTTCTTAGTGTGAGACCCAATGTTAGTGCTTGGGGATGCTTATCAATTATTAAGACTGGGTCTTGTGTCACTAAAGTTCTCACTTTTTTTCCAATATTGAAGAGTAATCATAGTGCTGCATGCACTACATTTATGTTTAGGTTTTCTGCTGTGGTGTATGGAAGACTAACATAACAATACAACAAAGAAATATTGACATATATCACAAAGTGTACAAAATATATAAAAAAGCTGGGTCATTTACAGTCAGCTTACACATACAAAATTCATAGGATTTTAGTCGTCATTTTAAGCTTTGTCAGACCAAAAGAAGACAACATTCTCAAAATAGATTAGTTGTCAGATAGTTTAGGGTTGAGGTGAAGTTAAACTCATTCATAAAGCAGGCATGCTAGACATAAATTGTACAAACAAAAACCAAAAGAAGATGCCATACTAAAAAATACTACAGGACTATCATATTTGAAACTATACTAAAAAAAGACAAAGAGGAAGCTGAATGTAAAATACTACAGGACTGTCGTACTTACACAAGACTGTAGTAAAGATTGCACTTCTGTTGAAAGATAGAACAGTACTTTTTTGTGTGTGTGTGTTTGTATGTGTGTGTGTCTGTGTAAAACTCACCATAGGTAGTCATACGACATTGCCAATATCAGTTCACTAATCATTCATAATTCATCGCATGAAGCTCTTCAAATGCAGAACTCAATGCTTTGAAATGGGTATTATTTTACCTTGTGGCTATACTGACCTCAGATATGAAAGACAAAAGCAAAGGGACAGTGGGGACACAGCCGTTTAGCCAAGAAGGAAGTATCTGGGGTAAAACCCACGGTATAAAATACATGCATTTTTATGTTTAAGTGTCTGTATAATAGGGAGTGTTTTCACACTTGGAGAATTACTTTTTCTGCGCGAGACAGGGTGAGTACTTCTAAAAGTATTTTTGGTGTTTTTCATTTTGCAGTTTCAACTGCTGCTTCTGTGGTGGCTCAGTTTTGATGTTGTTAGTCCCTTAACTTTGCCTGTCATTTTATCTCTTCTGCTCTGATATACCCTTTTGATATGCCACATAAACCTAATATTAGCCATTTTTTATAACCCTTATTTACACTGAATCTTTGTACACATTGAATATAATACTCATTTTATGTTTAGCTACATTATCATGTTTTGTATCATTAACTGCTTGTAACAACTGTAATTCTTAGTATATCTGTTTCATGGTCTGAGACTAAAGTCGGGCAGAACTTGTAAGTTTTCTGCATTAAACAAATTCAAATAAATGAATGATGTTTTACTGACTTGCCATTCATGATATCGTACTGCGTCCAGTGACAAATGCGAGTAGTTACGCTGCAATAACTAGTATAAGGAAAAACTGGTAAATTCTAAGGAAGAGGAAGCTGAAGGTGGTATCAGCAGCAGGATGCTAGTATGTTCTTTGCCAACAGAAGAGAACAACCTGAAAGCAACAGTTCACAGCAAGAGACAGCGGGGCTAAAAAAAATAATGCATTTAGAGTGCATATCAATATGCTTTCATACAGTAAGACCCTTCAGGAAGGGAAGAATAACAACATATACTTAGGCAAATTCAAAAACAAACCCCTTGCATTTATGGCAAACACATAGTGATGAATACAGGTTTACATTGTTACATTGAGCAATTTGTTTGTATTGCTCTAACAACAAGTTGCCTTTTTATTTATGTGTATGAGCTAGTAAGTCCAAAGTAACAGATGAAAACTTATTCATTATTGTAAATCAGATCCAATCATCTACACTTCAATCACTTTAATAATGTTCCTCTCCATGTGTAAAAATGGGAAAAAAGAAGTTATCGATGGATGAATGGGTGTCAGCTGACCATAATGGGCTGCAAAGCGAAAGTACAGCTCGAAGTACGAGGCAGAACAGAAAGTCACATGTTAGAGACCAAGGCAAATATAAACAGGGACTGGCACAGGGGGATTCAAAAGTTTAGAACCTACAGAAAGAATATGAAAACAGAGTAAGAAGTTCCAGTGTTCACAAGGGAAAGGACAGAATGTAGTAAAAGGAGAAAAATGAAAGCAGGGTACAGGGAGAGGATTAACAGATGTGGGAAGGGAAATATACTAATGCTAGCAACGTCTTACTGTATGTAATGGGAGAATGGTGGAAAAGTTTGTAGACAGACATTTACTGACTCACAAATGTATCCAGAGAAGAAGACAATTTGGTTTATGGATAAAGGAGGTCTATATTATTTCATCGAATATATATATATATATATATATATATATATATATATATATATACACACACACACACACACACACACACACACACACACACACACACACACACACACACACACACACACACACACACACACACACACCAACTCAGAGATCACATTACAGTGGGGAAAGGACCAATTTCCTGATCCCTACCATTAACGAAATCTCAGAATGGTTCAATGAATGGCATTTCCGATGCAATGCTATTCAACAATGTTGCCATTCAATGAAATAATAGGGACCTGGAAAAAGGTAGTGGACCGGCAAGAAGAAGGCAGAGACAGTGGCAGATTTTAACTTGTGAGAAATTAACTGTGACATCTCAGTATTATTAATGGGTAGACAGAGATAAAACCAAAGGATGTAATTCATCAGGAAAGACATATACACAAAAACAGGAGTAAAGAACTAAGAAAAGGAGGATCTCAGGCTAGGTGTTACACAAAGGAAAAGATGCAAAGAAGATGAATGCGTTTTCTTGATAACAACCCTAGACTTGGTGTTATGCATATAATAGTTACTAGAGGCATTCTGAGACACTTGGAAAACACACATCATACCCAGTAAGGCTCACAATCAGGGTAGAAAAGAAAGGCATAGATACAAGGTCAAAGATGTGGAACCTTACAGGTGTACATGATGAAAAAAGAGCATGGCGTAAAAACTGAAATGTAGTTGGGGACAAATGACTTATGGTTAAAAATCACGGGGACTATTTGGAAAGGAATAGTAGAAGGGCTTAAAAAGTTCAGGGAAATAAAAAGAAAAAAAGCAGAAGCAATATGGCTTAAGTGTTAAATAAGGGAGACATTTAGGCTATGGAAAGGGTCTAAAAGCTATAGAAAAATAAAAGAAATCAGCTTAAACAAAGTTAAAAGGACGCAAAAAATGAACAAAGGTAGAGGAAGGGAGGCCAGTTTGAGGATACAGCAGGAGCTAACAAGGAGGATAAAAAGGGAGAAGGCTTTTTAAGGTATGTAATAGGAAAAGAGGGAAGTACACGGATATGAAAATGGAAGCATGAGGCATAAGCAAGAGTAGGGGCAGACTGGAATTCTGAATAAATTCTACGGATCAGTACTCACCATGGAAAGAGGGAAAATATGGTTTGAGAGGGATGAAAGACTGGATACAGATGGGCTGACAGTGGTATAAACAAAGGAGAGCTACAGACGGAAACAGGTATACTGCGGGATGACAAGGAACAAAGCTGAGATGGGGTTGTACTACCAATGATCCACAAAAATATAGCCATAGTGCAGGAGAACCAGTCAAGTTATACAGACAGCCGGTAAGACCACAATGGAACAATTGTGTACCATTTGAGAGATTTAAAGACGCAAAGACATCAAAGCAGAGGTTGTTCAAAAACAGTGCGTGACCCAAAAAAGAATGTGTGTTTAAAGTTAATATGTATGTATACATGTTACAGATGTATACGTTGGAAGAAAGAAGGGACAAAGAATGCAAGATAGAAACATGTTTGTACCTGAACTGAATTAAAGTCAAATACGTCAATATCTTTCACAGATGAGAGTATATTCCTTGATTAAAGTGAGATCATTTTCTTTCAGTTAATATTTAGCATTCCTTTATGCTTCACTATGCTCTTTCTAGCTTCCCCAAACCCCAGTGTCATCACTAAAGCTTTTAGCATTTCTGATTCCTTGAATTACTTGCTGTATAATGCACTGAAGCATCTCAGAAGGTGAATTTATCAAGAACGTCAATCTTTCATACCTCATAAGAGGCTAATGTGTGTTGTGAAGCTGGTGCTCTCAAGATGAATTTCTAGCTGGTTGCACCCAGACCTGATCCAAATTTGAGAATGCATTCTCATTACTTAAATCAATGATTATGTGATCTGCACCGCTGTGAAGAGGCTTAACTTTATAAATATTCTGTATGCAGCTCTCATTTTAATGAACATCTTGACTTCATATTGTTTTATAGACTTGAATACTGTCATTATGTTTATAACTCATGGCACAGGCACTAGTACTTTATAATTTTCATCTTGAAGTCTGTGATTTTTTTCTCATACCCTTGTCTCTGAGATGGAATGGTATCTTGTTGTACAGCTGTGTTAGAGTGGGTTACTTTTTGCTCTTTTTACAACTTTACCCAATACCCTTTAAATTTGCCATTGCCTTTGACTATATCTTTATATCCTTCTAATATCTCATCTAGCCTTTGTGGCTCTTCATAACCAAGTATATGGCTGTGGGACAGCTCAATGGGCTAGAGTCTTTTCACTCAAGCACAATGGACAATGCTGTTGCCATCTTAATATATACAGCCAAGACATAAGAACTTAATATGGGAAGGTGGTACCAGTCTCTAAATATTTTACTACAGTGAAAGATATGGAAACAGGACATCTGCCTTACTGTGTAAAAGATGTCCATATTTTCAGCAAGAAACACAAAGGACACATTCAAGTTATTACTCAGTACACCAAAGGCAAAATGGGGAGATGCAGAAATGTCTGATATAGGTGGGGAGGACTGGTCCTGGGTTTTGCTTCCATTTCTGAAATATCAAATATCAAAAAGCTTGGAGTATACTGTGGGATTTATTGTTATAGCAGTAAAAGAGCAGTGTATATGTCTCATGTGAACTACTGCTGGTGTAGATTCTGTTATGGCACAGCAAGCTTTTCTCTACTGTAACATGTTCATGTTATTTATATCAAGTTAAGTAACTTGTCTTAATGTTAAATAATAAACTGTTGTTTTATATACAGCCTGGAAATGCAGCTATGTACCTGTGGGTGTATCTGAAACAAATGTGGTTAATATTTGCTTAAAGGAAAAAAAATACATGTTTAATGATTTGTTTTTACACGCCTTGTATGCTTTTTGTCCTAGTGTAAGAAAAAGTTAGTTACAAGCATGCTTGGATTTCAAAAGTTGCACTATGTTGAGGGTAGGAGGCTCTGGTTTAGCCTGTGACTTGTAAATTGCTTAGGGGATTACATAATATTGCTTTCTGTGCTGTCTCACAAGTAATAATACTGACTCTGTGCAACCATCCTAAGTAGGGGTGGACCCCACACCACTTCTTGGGGGTGGGGTTCAAAAACAGCCAGATGTTACATGCCACTGCCAATCTGAATGTATTCAATGGTTAATATTTTCCATGTGGATGAAGTCTACACTCTGTGCCTTGAAATGCCAGAAAGAGAACAAAGTGGGGCAACCTGGCTACACATTATACCAGTGGAACTTGTATGAGTCACAGATGGCAGTCTATAGGGGAATATGTACCCTAACCTGTTTGTAGCAAGAACCATTACGTGCAAGCCCAGAAAGCCTTATACTGAGTAGATTAATTCTATGCATCAAACCTCATTAGTGGCAGCTAGGCTCCAGTGAACAATGGAACTGACAGAAGTTGACTGACTATCCAGGAGATCAGAATGGTGTAGGATTTGAAAGAGAGCTGTGGTAATGGAGACTCAGCAATGAAAGCCACAATAAGGTCTCTGCAGTGGTGACAGTACTGTGGGCAATTAATTCCTATGAGGCATGTCAGCTGTGGATACCACTGGTCTTTGCTGATCACTGTTCAGCAGCTTTCGGCCACTGAGTACAGGAAGAGGGACATTACTAGGCTGGTACACTTGGAAAGCAGGGAACAAAGGAAGAATATTCTTGATAAATTGTCAAGACATCTGTTTGTATCAGGAGCACCTTTTTTGTATTTGTTTGTTTAACTGTTTATAATTTTGCTGAACAGACAACTAACTTAGAACACTAGCGAGATGAAGCAGAAACTGAATATATTTCGGTATTGTGCCAAGACTTTGCTGCAGATTATCATGACCACACAATGTTATAGCTTTAAGCAGAGATACTGCATGGTTGTTTCATTCATATCTCTGGCAAAAATACTGAATTTTACAATGTGATTCACAAATTATTAACTTAAGGTTTCTTTGTGCAGAAGCAGTTATTTCATAGTGCATCCTTTACAAGGCACATCCCTGCTCTTCTCTGGCCCTGGTAATAAACACCAGTTAGCTATCCTGCACAAAAGATACTCCATTCAAATCACTTCCCTTGGAAGCTTTCCCTGATCATCGGCTATCTTCTTCAGCAGAATGTAATAGGTTCATAGGTTGGTACTAGGCTATCGGCCATAGGGCCTATACAAGCCTAGCCATAACAGTCCTAGCATTAATCATGTTATCTGACTGTATTTACCATCATAATTTTCTTTCATCTTTCTAACTTGTTATTTCTGGTGTCATTGTGCCTTTACAGCTTACAACTGCCAGATCCATGATGCCTTCTTTCTAAGTAGTCACACTCCTCACAAACCCTGCCATCCTTTTATCCCTCAATCCACTAACACTCGTCTACATTACCCCGACATTCTTGTCCATTTCCTGAGCATCATCTACACAAATTCCTCTTTTACAGCGTTACGGTTAAGTGAGTCTGTGTACAGCCATAGGCCATGTGACTGAAAATACAAAAGCGAAAAAATATTAAAATCTTAAAGTGGGTGGTAATATCCCCTATACACTACCATGCAGGTGCTTGTCCCTGCACCCCCATACTTAATATAACAACATGCAAGGCTACAGAACCTTTGGACAAATTTCCTATTTTTGATCAAACAGTCTAGTACTAGAGACAGATTCCTTTACCTGTATCTATATCCTAGTCTTTGGCTACTCCTAGTCAATTACACTTTCTTAGCTTTTAGCTTAATAATTGCATCCAGTGTTATTTCATTACAGACCTACAGTGTGCATATGCTTTTATATGATAAGGTACTTTACTGTATAAGGCCTTAGTTAACCAGCTTATATAACAGATACATAATAATTAATTATGACATAACAGTTCTATTTGCAACACTATTAACTCATGCAGGTCATGGCTGGCAAAGTGATGTTTATACCCAGGGTGAGAGGATTGTGTAACTTGCCATGTTACAAATGCTTTTACTTTATGAGAATACATTTCTGCAGTACAGTGTAAAAATGTTCATTACATATCACCACTGCAATGGTGAAAATGTGTGCTTGTCACTATACATAAAAGTGCTCAGTAGTTTTTTCTTCATTATATTACAGGTTATATGATATGAACTTAACAAAATCTTTCTTCACCTACTCCTTAAGAAGCCATCACCGCAAGTCTGTAAAATTCCATGTGTTTATTTCTTTTTCATTTTATCATGTTTACGATTATAATCTGTTAATATGTACTGTTGCTATTTTTTGTTGTCTTTTTCATTTTTTTTTGTGCTTGTGTATGTATACTTGTTTTTGTCGTCTGCTGATTTGCCATAGCTGAAAAGGTTCAATACACTAGCTTACCTACCTGGTTAACTAGGCAAATAAATAAAACAGGTTAATTCATTTAACAATTAGTGAAAGTCCACAATGATCAGCTAAAAGCAATATGCTCATTTTTAAAACCAACGAGTAAATCTAAATACACTGCAGCTGCATAACCAAATACTGTTCTTATCCTACAGTCTCGGAACAGGGAACATTATTTCAAAAACTTCAAGATTTAAATGAAAGAATCATCTGAAAAATGGCATGTAAATGCTAAACAGATGCACAATTATTATGTCAACAGTACTTTGTGCCAACATTTAAAAAAAATGAAAATGCATCAGTATTCACTAACAGAACAAACAGTATTCACATGTTTGGTTGTACTCACAATACTGCTGGGCAGTACAGAAACCCCTTTGATCTAATAGCCACTGCTTCCAAAAATTCTGCACGTGCAAACCTACCAGTCACCAGTAGGTGGCATGACATGATGCTGTTTTCAAATATCACAATATTTTCATGGACTATTTATTCCTTAAAAGTGTTAGCTTTCAAAGGATGTCATCTGTGTTTAAGAGTATGACATTATACGGGTGACTACACTTTGGTATAACTTTGCTGCTAAGTGAAATGTTAGGAGGCCTTCTAAGATGATCGTAAGAATGTGAATGAATGATCTTTCTGATAATGCACACACAAAAAAACATTTTTTGAACGGAATTTCACTTGGCAAATACTGTACAGCGAGGCAGCTTATGTAACTACATGGCACCTGACATGTTACATATGTGAAAAAATACAGGCTATGCAAGCAAAATGGTGTCGGTCAGTTTTCTCGGGTGGAGGTAGAATGTGTTCTGCAGCTGCATGGCAGAAACCATCCACATTTTGGATTTGTATAGCTTTTGTGTACCTTACATTTTCAAAGGATATTAGCAAGAAAATACAATGAGACATGCAAAAATACTCCAAGCCACAGGCAGATAATGGTTTAGGAATCCCCGTGTCTCATACTGTTCATACACGTGACTGGCATGACAGTGACAGAAATTACTGTGGTTTAATAACAGCATGATGACATCTAAATATGGCGTCTGAAACAGCTCAGTTCATTTCTGCCTCTCTAACTAGACAGATGCACAGGCAGCATCACTACCTCTTCTCTGATACCATTCATAGCAACAGTAATCAGCTGGGTGCCCTGGATGGGAGTTATCACACAAACATGCACATCAACATCCGAAAGGCCATTAGCCTGAGTCTCTAGTATAGAGGGAGGGAGCCTTCCTGAGACCTAAGGGATGGGTTCAGATAGTGGCCCTGGAGGAGCTAGCCAGGGAGGAAGAGGAGTGAAGGGACGTGGCCTGTGCTCCTCTTCTAGTGGGGTGGGTAGGGCAGTAGGCACTCCAGAAGGCACATGGGAAAGTGCCATTTCTCTGAGGGGGAGGACAGGGAAATCACTTCCTGTGCTCGAGGGGAGGCGCATGGATAGCACATTCCATGTTCACCTTTGTCTCTGCAAGCTGGATGTTTCTGGGGGAAATGTAGGGCCAAGCAGAAATACCCTTGAACAACCCTTAATGGCTGTCTAAATGATGACCGCTCCTGTCTGACCCTTGCCCTGGTGACAGGCAATAAATGGGCCAGTTGGCAGGGTGGAGGTTGATGGTTGATACATAGCAGGGACAAAGAGTGAAAAAATATATGAAAGGCTTTCAAACTGACAACTACCTACTTTTCAAGTTTAAAGGGACATTTAAACAGTCCCTGTTTCAAGCAACAACCAGTCTAACACAGCAGGTAACTTCCCCTACTCTTTTTGAGTAGGGGTTGTTGTTCCTGTTGTTAAGATGGCTGTGTGTGATTTGTGAAGGCTGCTGACTTGGAATGTATACAAAAGCTAGGTGATTCAGAAATAAAGCTGACTATAATAGACAATACTTATATGTTACTCTGTATGTTAAATGAAAATGATTTACCAAATGAAGCAATGCTTTAAAAGGTAAATGAAGAAAAACCTGAAATGTAGTCAGAGAGGTCCTGGGATGACAAAATGCAATTAGCTGATCTTCCCAATGTGTCAAATAACTTTTGATGCAGAAATTAATAAAACTTTAGGCATTTCTGTTATGCAGACAATATCAGTAAGAAATGGAGAGAGCTGTGTTAGCCCAGGACATAGAATGCCTGTCCAGGTGCATCTACAAGGGATGTTGATGTGGGACAAAACTCCAGTGAGACTTGTGCTGCAAGGAAAATGATATGGTGACAACTGGTAAGGGTCTATTACAAATATAGTGCAAACATGAAATGTGACAAACAGTTTGTGTGGCACAAGGAAATTAAGCTGTTTGATTTGTTGGGTTAAGACTCAAGATCTTCTACATATCTGGGGAAAGAACTATTTAACAATGTTAGATCTGAATCATTTGCTCTTCCACAGAATTTTGTAATAAAATATAATAAAATATATATATACATGTTACCATGACTGTACTACTCAGATTTTCTAGGTGCAGAAACTGAGGAAATTCGTCAAACAATATAGAATAGATATTGCTGCAAAGGATGCTTTAGAAAAGTATTTGAAAGAACACTGAACAAGGTTTTGAATTAAACAGAAAATATGGACTCATGAGGAACATGAACTGCTTGGTGGGAAGTTTGAGTGAGTCTAAAAATTGAATTTAACAATTACAGCTGTAAGGAAGCAGTTGGATAAAGAGTGTAGAAAGAGAAACAGATGGAGAAAATGAAGTAAGTAACCATGAGTAGGAACGCGGGTAGGGAAGGAGGGAGGATATTTTTGCAGAAAATAAAGTTGAAGAACGCAAAATGTTTGTAAAGCTGAAGAAAGGCAAGTCAAAAAGAAAGGGAGATTAAAAATGAAGGTAAAGAAACAGAATCCTGGAGTACGAAGAAGATTTAGAAGCTACCAAAGAGGGTTCAGTTGGGCAAACAGGTAGTAAAAATGAAGAGAGGGAGAAATGTCTGCGGTAACAGTAAATGCATTTAAAAATTATGTCAGACAAATAGTGCAAAACATGTAACAATAGTACACCTGTAAAACAAGTCTCACAAAGGACCACAAAAAAAGTTTGTGGTATTACTAGGAGAAAGGAACATTCTTAAGTGGCTATGCTCATGAAAATGGTAAAATGTTTAAAGTGTTGAGGATCTCTGACAGCAGATGCATTATGGGAGGGCAAACCTTGTAGGACTATATTAATACATGCTTCACAAGTGCAGCTGAGATATGGGAATTTTTCAATAGCAGGTGTCTGTAAGTCTTACTATCTAAGTGACTACTATATGGGCAAGGAATTCAGCTGTAATTTTAGAACTGGGGGGGGGGGGACATGGAAGTTTGTCAATTTTGTAAAACTAGAAATCTGAATATATGTATGAATGGAGATCATATTTAGTCATAAGGACACTAAGAAGAGAAACAGATTACATTTTTTTTTCAGAAGAGTTGAAATACGTAAATAATGCTGAAACAGTGACAGGGTTTTCAAGTTATGCTACAGTATCGGCACTTTGGAGAAGACAAAAATAGGATGACAGAAGGATATAAAAAGTTCAGTGGTGTAATGGTAGAGGCAAACACAGGACAGCAGCAGCTTAACAACATGAGAGACTTTTGCATTGATTGGACATCATGGTGGACATTTTCTTAAAAGAAACTTAAAAAGGAATGTATTATGGCAGAAAGTGTAACACAGAAAGGAAGGCATGAAACAGTATATGCATTTACTAGCTTCGTCTAAGCCACTGAAAGGAGATGACTGGGTAAGTTTAGGAAAGGAAAAAACATGTCTGGAAAAATAAATAAATAAAAAGAAATTAGAAATGTGAATGTGGAAACAGAAAACTGTAGTTTAAGATCGGATAGAACAATTGTTACCTTTATTAAAAAGATTTGCTAAAAATGTATGAAGGAAGTACTGACAGAATAAACAAGGTTTGTACATTGAATGATAAATGTTATTATATCATAGGCCTTCTAAGAATCTGTTGCCAATATACTCAGAATCAAACACTCTTTCTCACAATAAGCTGTCCAAACATCCTTCAAATAATGTTTCCAATTTCATGTTGGAATTAAATTCTACCACCTCCCAGCCCTAAAATGGAAACAGTTCTCCAAAACATTACTGATTCTGATTTTTACATCTGCAAGCAAACTGTTATTTCTTGTAGAAAACAACCACCCCCTTTATTAATTCCAGCACTTGAACCATGCTAGTCATTATGAATGCACTTATAAATAATAATGCTATCTCCCCTAACCAATCTATAGTTACCTGTAAACTGACAGTTCCTCTAATCTTTTTATATTATATTCCCTTCAAACCTCTAAATTGTCCAATAAAATACTTCTGCATCACCTGAAGTCTACCAGGCTAAGTGTTATTATATATACAAACAACAGTAACATATTCCAAAATGGGTCGAACTACTGATTTGTAAATGGGAAGAAGAACCTTTCTGCCCCTGCTAGTAACTGCTATGTATATTTCTAACCTCACAGAAACACCTCCTAATAACTTCCAAAAGGTTCAAACCAAAATTACATTTATTACTTATTTGTAACATTCAAATCCCTAATAACATCTACTTCACTTAATATATTCTTTTTTATCTCATACAGATTATAGGGATTTCCATCACCAAAATGCATGACGTGTCTTTTTATTACTGAACTCTATAGAAGTTAAGACTGCCCAGGAATGAAGTATATCCAAATAAGTTAGTATAATATACTGATCCCTAACATTAGTTATTACAGAACTCAACATTTGAGTCATCGGCATGTTTATTTAACCATACCTTGTTTTCCAATGGAACACTAGATATAAAAATAACAAATGAATAAAATAAAGTATACTGACACCTGCAGAGAGATACTTAGAAAAGATGTTCACGGGGAAAGATGTGACATGGGTACAGAAGGGTGAGGTGTGGAAAAGTTAAGTAAAACAGGAAAGGAACTTTTAGAGAAAAGAATCATTGCTGGTGAGCTAGATGAGGTTGCGAAGTTAGAAGAAGTGAATATTACACCAGCCGGATATCGGTATAATGCTTTTAAGTAGTAAGAACAAAGAATTTAAGAACATTTTTTTGAATGTACTAAATAAGTGGTTACAAAACAGAAAAAAAGGAAAGGACAGTATATGGTATTTTAGATTATTATGGAAGAAAAGCAGGGGGTGAACATTAAAAAACGAGACCAGTGGCTGTTACTGTTTATTAACATTTATGAAAAGCTCAAGATAAAAGTAATAGGCAGAATTATAAAGGAGTTATATGGTACAATATGTAAGGGCATGAAAGAATTACTAATCATAGTAAATGGAATGATTAATTCTTAAAAAAAGATGGATGAACAGTAGTTTACAGTGCTACAAAAGTGTAAAACCTTTGATTCTGTTAATCATAGTCATATGTGGACAATTCTGAAAGAAAACGGCTTTGGAAGGAAATTTTAAAATGTATACAGAGAAATTATGATTTTAATAAATGTGAATGTAAGAAAAATAAGAACAATACAAGATTTTATACAAAGTGGTGCTAGGTGTGGAATTTTGGTTGGTTTACCAAATGACTATATATGTAAGGTACTAATCAGAAGCAAATGGTGGTAACTAAAAAAATGTTTTAAATGCGTTTGTGCCCATAATTATAATTTATGCAGATGACATAATATTAATAGAAAAAATAATTTATGGGTTAAAAACTGGTTAACATGGGGAAATGAGTGATGGATAAAGTTGGGTTAAGGTTAAATAAAGACAAAAATAAGGGTTTTGGAGCCAGAGTTAAGGAATGTTTAGTGAAAAGAATTTCGTAATGTCCATCACCACAGCAGCCTTAGCTAAAGGGATTATATCATGCATATGCTATAACAGCTGGCTAGCTTCCAAAGCTTCCGGGCACCCTCCACGCACCAAAAATGTCAATCAGCTTGAGCTAAGTTGACTAAAAAGACAGGTTTCGATGGCACGCTCATCAGAGCTTTCCTGTTGCCAAAGAGTACGCTCCTCTGAGGCTTTCAAGGCACTAAAAGAAAAAGTTAAACAAACAGCCTTTGCCATCACAGCAGGCTATCAATTTGGCTCAGCTGCAGGTGGGTGATTCTGCTACCATTAGTTGCACCTCAGACCACTCATCTCTTACCCCAGATCTCTCTGGTGTAGCACCTTCAGCCACTACAGAGTAGGGGATAGTCACGTGCTCTGTGATTGTTGGGATCCCCTCAGTGGGCAAAGCAGAGCCATTCTAGTTAGTCCTGGCAGCGGGATCACAAAAAGTTTCCTTGTATTGTCAGAATGTTGTGCCCATCCATGGGGGAAGCTGCTGATGTTAATAACACTTTTGGCCCCATTTTTCCTGTCAGAAAGAAAAGTAAACTTATTTACATCCTCTCAAATGTCCTTATAAAGGAGTAGTTCATGGAGTCTGGTTCAGGTTTTAATTCAGACTACTGATCTTTCTTATAAAGCAGTTTCTGGTAAAAGAAAAAGGGATACCTCTTTTCCTGAAGAGATTCAAGATTCCGAATCTGAACAGGAAGATAAAGGGACAGATACAGGGTTTTCTCCTCAGATTTCTGATACAAACTCAGGGAAGAATTCAGTTTCTGACTCTCCCTGTGGGGGTTTCTCTTTCTCTGCGTCTATTTCCAGAATGTGTCAGTGTTTTCAGTGGGATAACATGGAGGTTTCTCAGTCCCTTAGAAAATACTATGAACTGTCACAGAAGGAATTTCCGGAGCCTTCACCCATTCCTCCAGTTATGTCAGCTTTGGAGGGTGTGCGTGTTACTGCCTGCAATTTTCCTGAGAGGCAGCCAGCCACCCCTAAAAAGGGAGATGGGGTTGTATTAATTTCCTTAGTCTTTTAAATTTTAATATACTTATATAATATACACTTCCCCAAACCTGACCCAGCAGCTATAGCTTTAGTTAATGCTACGGCTGTTAAACATTTAGTTAGCACCAATCCTTCTCTTTCTGATAAGGATGGGAAGATTATTGATAAGTATGGGGGGAAAAGTGTGTGCTTCTGCAACTGGATTTTGAATTATCAGGCTCATATGTTAAAGTTTGCCCTAACTGTGAAAGTATGAAGAATGTTTTGTCTGCAGTTTCTTCTTGTGATGAAATATCTGCTTTAAATAATTTAGTTACTTCTATTGTACAAGTCACTTCTCATTGTTTACAGTGTGTATATGACTCACTTAATTCTTCTTCCAGGTCTACGTCCACTGATACTGCTCTTAGGAAGTTTGCCTGTCTGCGTTCTCAAAACCTCCCAGATGATGTTAAAGAGAGATTTTAAATTCTCCTTTGGATAGAGGCTTAGTTTTTGGCTCCTCTGCTGCAGATGTGATTAAAAATGTGATGAAAGAGGTAAGCTGACAAAGAGAATCTCCTAGATTTTTCAGCCTCATTTTTCCAAATTTTCTAAGGGTTTCTCTAACCCCTCATCCAATCTTGATAAAAAAAAAAAAACAAACAAAATAAACAGTCATAACAAAATGCAAGCAAACAAACATTCAAGAAGAAATGACAAGGGAGAGTCTGAAAAGAATTCTGGAACCTACCAAAACCAAGGACAGTCCATCAAGTCAGATTGACTATTGAAGGGACCTTGTCCCCCCCCCCCCCAATCTGGCAGCTCAGTTTCCCTTCCAGAAAGTCTGACTCTCCACTTTTCTCTTTGGCAAAGGAAAATTTCAGACAAATGGGCTCTGAATATGATTCATCAAGGCTATAGATAACAGTGAAAGGACTCTCATCCACCAGAACAGACTCTTATTTCTGCCCCTCCTTCAACATTGTCCTAGGGTATGTTAGAACCAGTTCCTCCTTCACAGATGGAGAAAGGTTTTTATTCAATTATGTTTTTAGTGCCAAAGAAAGAAAATGCCTGAAGACTAGTTCTGGATCTTTCTTTCCTAAATCTGTTTGTGATAGTGCCCAAATTCAAAATGATGTCACTTCACATCCTACTGCCCCTTTTTCCCCATTCAAGTTTCCTGATAATACCAGATTTAAAAGATGCTTATTATCACATCTCTATTCATCTTGACATCAGACATTTCTTAAGGTTTTGTGTAAGTGGATCACATAAGCAGTTTTCTGCCTTACCCTTTAGACTATCCACTACACCAAGAGTGTTCACAAAGTGCCTGGTTCCCATTCACTGCAGGCTAAATGGTATCCACATTATTCCATATTCATATGGCTTGCTTATCTTTGCAGACAGGTGCAATTTCAAAGTGTTAGAAATGTCTCATTTAGGTGAGAGATCTATTAAACAAGCTGGGATTCCAAGAGAACATTCAAATATCTGCTTTGACTCATTCATACAGAATTGTGTTCCTGTGGTGTCAGCTCAACTGCTCAGGTCAAACAAATTTCTTCCACAGGAAAAAAAAAAACAGATCGCTAGCTAGAGATGTCTGTAAGGTTTTCCACTCAGACTTTGATTCCTGTGAGGGAATACCTCAGGATTTTGGGTCTCGTGGCATCTATGATTCTTATGATACCCCTGGCAGGACTCCACATGAGAAAGATGCAAAGGTATCTGAAGTCTCTTTGTTCCCAGCACCAACATCCTTTGCAAATCTCAGTGCTGGGTTTTGTCAGACCAAAAATCCCTTGGTGGAGACAACAGATATACATATGTCTGTGTCTCCCCATCTTCCTCCTTGTTCAAAGCAGTCAGTCACCACAGGGTGCTTAGGAAGTACTTTCAGGAGGGATAAAAGTGCAAGGTGTATGAGGCACCAAAGACAGATGCAAGCATGTCAATATAAAAGAGATGCTTGCCCTTATCAAAGCTCTTAGAGTTATTAAGCACAAAACCACAGTCATGTAGAACATCAACAAGTAAGGGGGAGGGCAGTTCATACCCCATTTGCAGACTAGACATGTTAGCTTGGTATACAAATTCATAGCATAATCTCACTCTACAGGCATCCTATCTTCTGTCAGAGCAAAACTGTGTGGTAGACAAGCTGAGCATGACAAGGGCAGACTGTCAAGAATGGAGAATAGACCAGGGAGTCTTCCAAGATTTAATCCATCTCTGGGGAATTCCTCAAGAAAACCTATTTGCCTCCCCTCTGAACACTCATTTGCCCGATTCTGCTCTATAACTCCATGTAAGAGGATCCGGAAGACGTCTCTTTTCTTTTCCTTGGACAGGAACATTCCAGTATGCTTTTCCACCCTTTCTACTGACATCCAGTTCACTTCTGAAGATTTGGAAGGACTCTCCCAAGATCATTGTGGTGACTCACGTCTGGCCCAGGCAACCATGGTTCTCCTTTCTTTTGGAAATGGCCATGGGCAGTTACCACAATCTTCCTCACAGATTGGATTTACTCACATAAGAACAGGGGTGATTCATACACCCTGACCCCAATCAACTTCAAATGACTGCTTGGATGACACCATCTTAATATCCTTTAGGCATCTGTTTACTGAGAACATGCAACACTAATGGAGCCAAGAAAGCCTGCTACTAGAAAATCATATACTAGTAAATGGAAAAGGTTTTCTAGTTGGTGCCAGCAACATAACCAGCACCAATTCAGGGCTAGTTGTTCTCTGGTTTTGCAATATTTGTGTGAGTTACTATCCTACGGCCTTGCTTACTTCTCCATCAAGGCTCTTTTATCAGCTATTTCAGCATGTCTGCCCACGGATCATCTTCTTTCACTGCATTCTTATGTCAAAATGTTTTTGAAAGGGGTTCTGCAGAGAAGGAAGCCAAGAAAACTGATGGCCCCTTCCTTTCGATCTTAAGTTTCTGTTAGAGAACCTAACATGGCTGACTTGAGATTCTTAACACAGAATACAGTGTTACTGATTGCTCTGACCTCTGCAAGAAGGGTATCTGAGTTGCAAGCTCTTTTATGGTGAGTCAACACACTCTCATTTTCCACAGAGAGAGGGTTTCTTTGAGAACTAATCTTTCTTTTATGCCTAGAGTGGTACTTTAAGCTAAGCTATCAGTCTCCCCATTTTTTCCTGAACCTAAAAATGAGGGAGAAACAATACTTCTTACCTTGGATGTCCACAGTCAACTCAGGTACTATATCTTGATAGAACTAAATTGTTCAGATGCTTGGATCAATTGTTAATTTCTTGTGAAGGTAAGAAGAAGGGGCAACCTGTGTCAAAACAGACATCTCCAAATGGTTGTCTGAGGCTATTACCTTTTGTTATACTCACTACAGCAAAACTATTCCGGGCAGGGTCAAGGTCCACCCTAGCAGGACTTTGGCCTCACCTATGGCTTTTTGGAAAAGGTTGTGTTCAAAAAGTATTCTATAAGCTGCACCTTGGTCTTCTGTACATACTTTTATAACGTACGAAAAGCTTGTTTCCTTCTCCATGTCTAGATCGTAATTTGCTAGGACCATTCTCCAGGGACTCCTGGACTCTTCTCCTTCCACCTCCCAAATGTAGCAAGCTATGGTCATCTACCCATATAGTTAAGGCTCTTGCAGCACTGATCAATATGATGAACACAGTAGAGATGTGTAAGTACACTTACAATACAGTAGGTGTTTGAATGATCACTGCTGCAGTAGCCAATCCCTCCCATCCATCCCTCTTGCTTTTTGTTGTGTTGTTTATGTGAGGGTGTGGTTATTTACTTATCTATTTTTGTTCTTCTTCAAGGATTAGGTATGCTAATAAGCTAGAAATAGGTTAACAGACTAAAAAAATAAAAGCAAAATAGTACAGATGCTAAAGGTATGTCACACAATGTTTAAGAAACAAGTAATGTTGATACATTTAGTATAGTTAGAAATCCTGAGATATACGAAAGAGCATTTTTTTGTTTTCCAGAGGCTTTAGAAATAGATATTGGCAGGCTTTTTTCTTGCACTAGGGCTCTAGCTTAAACCTGATTAGAACAGAAATTTTAAATAATGCAAGAAAAATGGGAAAGGTAGCATTTTTTAATTTAAAATTGTTTTTGGCATTAGTACAGCTACTTTATATTTAGTTTTTACAAACTTTATGCCTGAAACATTGAGGTAAGATGTTATGGGAAACATGTAGAGCATACTGGAAAAGTATTATGAAATGCAAGAAAATACTCCCTGGTATTAAGTACCGCGCCACTGATGGTCAGAGCTGCAGCCAGAAGAGACTATTTCTGTGATTGCAGAAAATGCAATTCAGGCACATGTTAGTTTAAACAGAATATTCTCATTATCAGCTAATCTGCATATCTCTCAATTGCCTGTAATAACTTTAAGTGCAAATTAGCACTTTCCTTAAGTAAGCACCTTGCATACTACACATCGCATTGGCACAGGCACCCCCATTCACTCTACCACACACACACACACACACACACACACACACGCACACGCACACGCACACGCACACTCACACACACACACACACACACACACACACACACACACACACACACACACACACACACACGTACATGCACACACACACATGCACACACACACACACACCCGCACACACACTCCTCTTATCTGTCCTTGCATTGACAGAACATCCCTTCTTATTTTTGTCCCTGTCCTAGTAAATGACTGACCTTTACAGTCACTCAGTAATGCCAGACACTGGAGTTTCATTCTTCTTATTGCTGTACAGTGTACTGTGATGTTAGACCTGCTGTTCTCTTAATGATTTAAGTGAGCCCAAGTAATACTTTTAATACTTTAATTCATCTCCCTGGTGTTAGCTAGTGTTCATATCAGCTTTATCCTGAAGCCATAGCATGGCCATATAAAAGTATGGGAGCCTAATCCCACACAGATACACACCATCCCCCTCATCTAACCCTGATTTTACAAAACGCTTCTGATGTTGCCTCTGATATATGCCCTGTTCTCGTAACTCATGGAATATTGTAGTAAAACAATAATACCAGACATCAGAGTTTTTATAACCCTCCTCAGTTAGCACACAGGGTTAAGGCAATGGCTTGATGGGCTGCTTGCTGTGCTAAGGGTATAGGATTTGAAACTCTTCCCTTTTTTTTCAGTGACTTAAGGTAATATGTTAAGGGTATCACTGGTGTCTAAGGGTGGCACCGAGGACTAACACTCTGCTAAGGAGCATGGTATGCCAAAGGTACAGAGTTTGAAGCATATTATTACTCACTTTTTCATCCTTGCTATCGAGGAATAGTGAAATATGTAAAGCAAGCCAGTTACAAAAAACATGCAAAGTTTTAAAAATGTGGTAGATGACATCAGGTAAACTATTAGCTAAGACTGAGAAGAAGTAGTTTTCTACATGGCCCACCTCATTAATAAGGATATCTCATTCAGGGACAAGGTGGTCATTGCATCCCTGTATTCTTCCCTTATTAGACCCATTACTGAGTACAATGCCCCTTCGGCATGTACCTCACAAAGCACATGCAACAGCTGGAGGGACCACAGAGGTTCTTCACCTAGAGAATCCGGGGCCTCAAACATGTACCCTATGCAAATAGGCTAAAAGCCCTGTCCCTCTACTCAGTCTCCTACAGACTCCTCCAGAGGTGACCTCTGTCTGGCATGCAAAGCAATCTCAGACCCCACCCTGATGGGACTGCTGCATATCCGCAAGTCAAGCTCCACTCAAGTAACCTGCACGTGCAACCTCAACCTGGTCTGTGACATCATTAGGACTTATTGCCGGACAGATTTGTCTCCCAGAAACCTCCCCTTTTTGTGGAACAGACTCCCTCTCCACATAAAGCAGAGTATCTCATTAAACATTTTTAAGCACAACCTGGATAACTGGATTGGGAACAGAAAATATACCCCTGGGATTCCACCTGTGTCCATGCTGGACAGTGGCATATGGTGCTGACTTGTTGCAACATGGGCTAAACTCTTGACTAGGCTTGTAAGGGCTTCAGGGCCAATAGCCTAGTAACTTCCTATGATCCTAAGTATAAAAGATTGGAAGAACAATTATCTCATCTGAAATATGTAGTAACAACAGGTCAGTGCTTATAGAATGTATTAAAGTTACAGGAGTGTGGCTAAAGATAAAACAAATAATGACCGTTGAAATGTTGGGGAAAAGTAAATTTAGAGATAATACAGTGTATTACTACAGCAGACTGCAAAGGGATAGAAAAGAGTTGGGTATAATCTTAGTTAGGTGTCCCTGGGAAATATGTGAAGGAAGATGTTCTGAAGTGCTTTATAATAAAATATGGAAGATGCAGGGTGCCATAAATATAAGGTCTTGTTTATGGAAAAAGGTGTGAGGGGATAAGTTTCATTATGGTTTTAGAAAATGAGGTAGTGCTTATGTAGTAGAAAGCACGAATTACAATTTTCATACATTTTATTTTTGGTGAAATATCATTACAAAGGGCTTATTTTTATTTGTTAAAAAATCTCTGTTTTTTAAATTATTTTTTAAACTTTTAAATTATTGATAATTTTTTGTATAATGTTGTTGGTTAAAACAAAGTGTCCTTCTTCATTAAGTTAAGTGCTATGTGATCTTTTATATTAACTTGAGCTTCCACCAGCTTAGGCATCTGGGACCTTGGTCTAACATCTCATTTGAAAGATGGCATCCCTTATGCTGCACTACAGTGTTAGCAATGGAGAATGAATCTAAGCACCTAGTGTCAGTACAGAACCCGTAGCCCATATCTTCTAAACATTAGAGGCAAGCGTGCCTCTGCTGAGCCACTGACAGCATGCATTCATAAATACATGTGTGCAAAAACTTTGTACTGCACAGAGTTCCAGGATTACACTCCAAAAATGGTTAAAAGAAAAAGATTGTTAAGCACATTTCTGATGTCAAAAAGATGTTTAACAAGCTTTTGTTAAGTGTCCCTAAGCACTTTAAAAATCAGGACTTGGTCTAGAGACAAAAAACAACCATTGTCATCCAGCAAAGAACAGCAACAGAAGCTAAAATAGTTTTAAAAAGTTGTTACAATACTTTACTCTGCCACAATTTTAAACAAAACAGTTAACAGAGTGAAGAGCTTTGTCAGTTTTTCGAGACAAAATTTTCTCAGGGGACCACTTTGTATATGTATTATCAGCATTAAGTGTTTCACAGCTTGCAAAGCTTGTGAAACACTTTGCACTTCTACATTTTTTTAATGTAACTGGTAGTATGTAGTGCTTAAAGATGTTCATGCACTACAAAAAATTAATTGGTTCTCTGATCATAACTCTTATTATGGCTTCTTGATATGGATTCCGAGCTTCACCCCTTGAGCTTTATTTTGCTCTGCTTTTGAGGTGAAACTTTTGGCATCTATGTCTTGAACACATAAGTTGGGATCATAATCTTCTATATTATGACAAAAATCATTCATGTTATCCTATGAAATAAATGATGTTATTAAGATCCACTATGATCAGAAACTGAACATGTTCCTTTATTGCCAACACACTGTATTTTTTTCTGCCATGGGGCTCTGTAGGTTTGAGCTTGGCAGTTCTTCCCTTTTGCTGCAGTGGGATTCTTGTGAGCTCCAAATCTCCTCAGTCCATGGATTACTTTATTTGCAATTTAATCTGGGTGCAAACCCCTCTTTTTCAGGGTTGACAACGTGCTCTCTTCTGTTGTTGATGACAGGGTGTTGTGGAAGGAAAGCGAGCCATCACTGCTGTCCAGCAGGGAGGCTTGATGTATCAGCTTGTCACTATAAAGCCCTTTGTGCATTCTCCTACTCCACCACTGGGGTATGCATACAACATGCTTTTTCTTTTTTAAACAAGAAACATCTTTACTGATTTATCACTTATGACATAGGCAATCATATATTTATACAAATGAAAAAAAACATATTGACATATGTCTCAGTTGCAAACATTATACATCACACATAATCTTCTATCCAGTCACTGTCAGTCAAACATTGCGAGGGGCATCCCTACATCCATACCCACCCACACATCCACAACCCCTTCTTCCCTTTTTTTGCATGAGTTGGGAGTGTCACTATAACAGTGACAGTCATCTACAGCTAGTGATCATACTGCCGCATGGCTAGCACTGATGGGATTTTTCTTTCATACCACAAACACATGCACCCACACACCTACTCACTCACACCTGTGGGCAATTTAGAGTGTCCACTCC
Organism: Protopterus annectens; assembly: GCF_019279795.1. Taxonomy (NCBI): domain Eukaryota; kingdom Metazoa; phylum Chordata; order Ceratodontiformes; family Protopteridae; genus Protopterus; species Protopterus annectens. The sequence continues at coordinate 1,391,777,361 of NC_056725.1, forward strand.
ACCTACTGCATGTTATTGGAATGCGGGAGGAAATGGGAGCACCAAACGAAAATTCACACAAACACAGGAAGGACATGCATGTCGTCTCTAGACAGTGTCTGTAACTTTCTTCCCATGACATTTTCTAACACGTTCTTTATCATATTTTAAACATGTTCCAATAAGCTCTTTAATCTTCTGCTAGGAAACACTACTTAAATTATATATTATTTTAAAGTCTGAGGCAGCTGTAGGGATACATCTTTGTTCAAACTCTTTTTTATGTCCTGAGTATCAGACTTCATGTTATTTAACCCTCAGCTGTACTCTGATACTACACAACAAATGAATGGTGAATTCCAAAGACTCAGTAGTTGGGAGGGAATGAACAAAAGGCTGCAAACACATTGCCACGTGTTTTCCTGCGCAGGAATCCTTAAATGTAATATGCAATATGACAAGACAGACATGAGGAAATGTCAGGAGATGTCATCCAAACCCAAGATGTAGTGCACAGATATTGCCAAACAGTACAGAAATACCGCAGAGGTACAGGATTCACTAAGCTATATGTTATATCAGAGTGCAAGGATCATTTTGTAGTGAGGAAATAAGAGTCTAAGAATAGGAAATGCTGCATTTTGGGGTAGGTGCCCTTTAAGGTGTTACATTTTACAATTAATTTTCACTGCCAAAGGTGCTCGTACACTCTTGATATGGCACAATCCAGCTGCAGAAGTATTTAGCCACTAAATACCAAGACACACAAATAAACGACTGAAGGCGTAACAGTTATTTTCCACAATCTTATCAGCAATTTGCTATGTAGTGGACACAAAAAAAGAATGGCTTTGCTAGTAGTGTATGTGCAACCGACTAAGTTTTAAGGAAAAGACAATACAATCATCATGACAACCAAGGAAAATATGCAGGTCTGGAGCAAGTAGAAGGCTTTGTGCTTCCACCTGAGACACCAGATAGCCTTAATCTCCCCCTCCTGACCCCCCCCCCCCCAACAGTGTGAAGCTGCTCTCTTCTGGAGTACCAAGGTAACAATGCTTCCTGATGCAGAGGGCTCTCACGTGAGGTTTTTGTTTAGAGTATCCACCAAGCAGATGCCTACACTCAGCAATACATCTAACATGTCACTAGATAAGAGTATTTTGACCATCTCCTGATAAAGAAGAAAGGTGGGGCTTTTAATATCATCATCTTATTTTATGAATAACAGCTGTTCTGAAGAATATCTGTCTTCCCAGTAGAAATAAAAACACAGTGATAATAAAGGGAGGGACAATCAGACTCAGATGTTAGTCCGTGTTGATGCAGGTCAGGTTTGTAAGGTTATCAATAATGATACTTACACAGGAGGGGAGACTGCCAAAGAGTTTAGCCAAGAAAAGTGACATGACTAAACAGACAAGCCATCAGGTGAGAATAGTTTTTAGTTAAACAAAAGAAATTATACCAAAGAATTAGGAGCATGAATGTCCTGTCTCAGTTTTGTTCTTTCTCATCTACTCTGTTTACTTATATTTTTGGATCCTGACAAACAGCTGAAGCCAGGAAGCTGTGTACACTACAAGCGGATTACTTAATATCAAACATTGATTGACTCTTGCCAGAGAAAACAGTGTTACACTTATGTACACAGTAATTGACCTTAGACATGCTGATGTGGAGTGGTTTGTTTACATGCTGTCAATTAATGACATAAGAGCCTGTTTGACTTCCTACAGATGCCTTGTGGACTGTAAACACAAACCCAAACCCATGCCATTCCATCTTAAATATCAACAATTCACTGCCATTGTGCCTTCCTTTAAATAACAGGCAAACTAAAAACAGGAAAAATGCCAGTGCTTTCCAGGAATTGATAACACTGCAGTGTTTGCTTGCCTTTTTTTAATCTTCCTGGCCCTGCTGCTGCCTCAGACCAAGCATGACAGTGCAGATACCCTGTACCGAGATGGGAAAAGGAGCGCAGAGACCATCTGCAGTGGGCCATAGTCACTGAATTAGACTGAATTCTACACACAAAAGTCACAAAGGAAAAAAGTGAGGGAGGGAGACGGATATACATATAAGAAATACAAACACAGCCTTACTTAAAGAAGAATGCAAAGCAAGTTACTTTATTTTCTAACAGTAATAAAATATAAGTCAACCTGGGATTTTTTACAACTTTCCGAAAACCTTCATTATTTTGATCAGTCGCATGACAGCTGATTGAATGATGCAAAATAAAAAAAATATGAACTTATAAATATAGATATATGTATGCATATACATGTACACATACCTAAACAAATATATTAATATATAGCTATACAAATACATAACTTACACCATACCACTCAGCCTCTTAACACATGAAATCTGGACAAAGACTAAAGTAACTGGGTGACAAAGGCCTACAAATAGGGAGAGATTTTAAATATTGCTTTTATAAACTTAGGAAGTTGATAGAATAACAAGACTTGTGTTAGTGTGCATTTTTTTGAAAGATATGAAGTCTGAAACTCAAATGTATGTTATTATTTAGTGACTTCAATCATTAGCGATTTGCCTGAAAACCACACATTTTTTGAGAAACAGACCAAAAATAGGAGACAAAAATCTGGACATTCTGGGAAAATCTGGACAGTTGAGATGTATGACTTACCTTACATATCTGTAAAATCGCAGAAAAAAAAGTTCACAAACTTTACTAGACACACTGTACTGCCAATATGCAATACGCTCAATGTTAACATGCTAGTACAGCACACAAGGAGGAATGAGCACACGCTGAATAATCAGTCCTTCTGCTCATCAAAATCTTCATATGATGAGGTAAAAAGAATTACAATTACAGTACTATGAGCAAAGTGACAATATATGATGCAACTTACCTGAACAAAATAACAAAAGCAACAATAGGATACAAATAAACTGGGAAGTAAAAAAGCATCAAGGCTCAGAACCATAAATAGTCACCAGCTGTCAGGACCATGTATGGATGGTATGGTAGTAGAAGGGTCAACATTTACAGATGTTAATGGGCAATTATACCATAAACATAGTTATTTCTCACCTCAGATTTTAATTTGTCCTTACAAAATTATCTCTGTGTTGTCTCATGTAAGTACAGCATGTCTTATCTTTTCATACTGTATGTGACTGTTTTATGCTATTCGTCTTCCTCAGTGCATAATACTCGGGTATGTATGACATACTGAATTACTTTCTTTTCCCAAAGACATGTTGTAGGTGGATTGGATACTCTAAACTGGCCCTAGGCATGAGTGTGTGCATGTGTGTGCCTTCCGTGGAAGGTTGGGCAACTCGACACCATAAAACTCCACTGCCAATCATGAGCGGACAGGTGATCCGCTGTGGAGACCCCTAACCGGGAAAAGCCAAAAGAAGAAGATGTGCTTGTCTCCTTAGCAGTTACATCTTATTGCCCATTACACTTAAGATATTTGTCTACTAGATATCCTAACTGGCAAAGTATTTGTAGTCACGCCTTTTTTCCCTCCCACTGTGGCCATAACCTTACTGACATTCTGGGTTGGCAGACTTACTGTGCCGAAACAAATCAGCTCTGTTGTCACAAATGAGTAAGCAGCTAAGGAAACTTAACCCATCTGTCTGACGAGGAGAGCAAATGGAAGATTCCTTAATTAAAGAAACTTACTTTTTCACAGGTAAAAAGCTGGGCTATCAGTATGCAGTCTATTACAAGTGTACAGTAACTTGTGTGTAGAATTCAGTCTAATTCAGTGACTATGGCCCACTGCAGATGGTCTCTGCGCTCCTGAACTTTGTACTTGTTAGGTAAAAACCTTAACCATTACGTTAAACCCATCCATTCCTACTTTGTCACAAAAGCAGCTGATTTAATCATTCTGTAAATGACTGAAAAAGTGATATGGAAGTCTCTTTACAAGACTTCAAATCGTATAAATCAAACGAGGCACCGATTTAAAATGTGCAAACAATCTTCCTGAACATTCTTAAATAAAGCAGTGGTTCAGGGGTCATACGTTAACAGGATGGACTGAAAAACATGATGCAGAATGAAGGGAAAAAATCATACCTTTGATAACAGACTTAGCTGATAAGATTACTACATTAATATATAAAATAATACTAACCAAATGGAAAGGTGCTGGGTTATTAATTACTGTATCAGTAATGTAGAGAATATTTACTTTTTTGTTACTCTCTGACTATACTGTCCACTTAAAGTAAAAAAAAAAAAACACACATCTGCCCTACCTTATGGTTAAGTAAATGTGAAACACCTTTCTAGACTTGCACTCCACGATATTTGCTGAGATTTACTTAACCAGGTGTTTACTCTGTATCACTCTTTGACACTTCACCTAAGCCTGTCATTACAAAGTCCTTTAAGACCTACTTAATCCAGTTAAGTAATTAGGTCAGATCTCTACTGGCCTCTTTGTAACTGAATGCTTTGCAATCTCTGGCTCAGACTGACTGTTACTTTAGTTCTTAGCTTTATTTGAGCTGCTCTGATTAACATACTGCACTTTCCACATCTCTCAACCTTTAGTTTCCTAAATGCAGATTCATGCTTAAAAATGCAAGGCAATTACTGACATCTTTAGAAACACTATTTCAAAGTAAAAGTTATTAATTTAATAAGGTAAGAGTACTGACAAATGAATGCAATGATCATTTTCAGGTAGTCAGGTGACTTCAATAGTGATTATTATGAAGACGTCCTCACGAGAAACTTCAGCACCAACCTGGCACCATTATGTTACTACACAGGTAGGTGTAGTACATGGAAGTACATGGGAAATAGTGACTGAATGTATGAGAAAAGTACAGTTTTGTACCTACCATAAATGTAGATGTTCGAGGATCCACATTGCTGCAGTCCTAACTATTGGGTAGTCCGCTGTCCAGTCGGCCCGAATACCAGAGTATATTGACGGCGGTCAGGGCGCATTAGACTGACGTCAGTACGTCAGGGTACTAATGCGCATGACCGACGTCATATCCTCAGTCTTTTCTTGCCCCAGATGTCAGAAGACCCTAAAAAGACAAGGCCCAAAATACCTGCACCAAAAATATGTACAATATATACAAAATATATACAAAAATATCAGCATATAACCTCACCTACACAACCACCCCTAAACACAGAGGGAAGGAGGGAGGGTGGTTGACTGCAGCAATGTGGATCCTCGAACATCTACATTTATGGTAGGTACAAAACTGTACTATGTTCTTCGCTCCACATTGCTGCAGTCCTAACTATTGGGTAGAATCCCAAAGCAGAGGTAAGGGAGGCTGGCAAATCATAAAGAAGTAGGAGCTGACAACATGCCTTGCAAAACAGCTGTGGCAAAACCAGCCCTAGACTTAGAGTAGATAGGAAGGTGATAATGCTTAGAGAAAGTATGCACTGAACTCCAAGTAGCTGCCTCCAAAATATCCTTAGTTGCCACCCCCCTTAGAAATGCTGTTGAAGTGGCAGTAGCCCTAGTGGAATGAGGCCTAATCCCAGCTGGAATCTCCTTACCATGATGGGAATAACAAAATGCAATGCAAAACCCAATCCACCTAGAAATAGTTTGTTTTGACACAGGCTTGCCCTGAACTCAAAGCAAAAGAAACAAACAACTGCTGAGACTGCCTAAAATCCTTAGTCCTGCTTAAATAATAACGCAATTGCCTGTGTACATCTAAAGTGTGCAAAATCTTTTCCCCTTTATTTTGGGGGTCTGCATAAAAAGTAGGCAAATGAATAGTTTGGTTTAAAGCCACACTAGAAACCACCTTAGGCATAAAGGAAGGATTAGTGCGTAATGATACCCTATCCTTATGGAAAATCAAAAGGGCTCTACTGCCATAAGGGCCTGCAACTCAGACACCCTTCTTGCAGAAGTAATAGCCAACAGAAAAGCAGTCTTCCATGACAAGTATTTCAATTCAGCAGTAGCCGCAGGCTCAAAAGGTTGTAGAGTAAGTTTTTCCAACACAAAATTGAGATCCCAAGCAGGAGTAGGAGCTCTAATGGGGGTCTTATATTCTTTGCCCCTCTAAGAAACTGCTTGAACAAAGGATGCGAAAACAATGGTGGGTCACAATCATAGTGAGCTGAAATTGCTGCAGCATGAATCTTAATGGAAGAGAAGGACAAACCTTTGTCCAATAACTCAGTAAGATATTGAAGAGCCACACTCAAATTAGGCTCAGAAATCTCCAAATTCTTTGCTGTACTCCAAAATAAAAATCTCTTCCATTTTTCATGTGACACTTTCCTTGTACTAGGTCTTCTAGCTTCCATAATCACATTTAAAACTTGTTGAGGAAGTTGAGACCTGCTGTGTTTCAACACAGAATATGCCAGGCTGTTAGATGAAGAGAGTGAAGCTTGACATTGAGCAGATGACCGTTCTTCTGAGATAACAGATGAGGAATCAAAGGTAAAGGCCATGGAGGCTTCCTTACCAGACTCCTTAGTAGTGGGTACCAGTGTTGCCGAGGCCAATCTGGAGCTATCAAAATCATCCTTGGCTTGTCTTGTCTGACTTTTAATAGCACCTTTGGAAGAAGAGGCAGAGGTGGAAAGGCATACACATGAAGGTTTTTCCAACTGAAAGACAGAGCATCCACTTTCCAAGCTGTGTGATGAAACCCCTTTGTGCAAAACTTTGGCAGCTGGTGGTTTAGTGGAGAAGCGAACAGATCTATGTCTGGAGTTCCCCATGACACTGTCAATTTCTGAAATACATGAAGATCCAGTTTCCACTCGTGGGGATCCATGATTTGTCTGCTTAACACATCTGCTAAGGAGTTCTGTGCTCCGGCAGAAACCTTGCCTGAAGAGTTAGTTGCAGGCTTAGCGCAGTCTCCCATAAAATCATTGCTTGCCTGCATAGAGGATAAGAATGTGTTCCCCGTGCTTGTTGATGTACCACATGACAGTTGTGTTGTCTGTTAGAATCAACACCTGCCCTGGAAGAAGTAACTCCTTGAAAGCCATTAATGCAAACTGGACTGCTAACATCTCCTTCATGTTGATATGTAGATGCTGTAGTCTGGCAGGCCACTTGTCTTGTATCCACTTTCCATTTAGATGAGCTCCCCAAGCAATGTCCGAGGCATCTGTCGTTAAAATCTGACTCGCCTCTGGCCGGGTCACAGAGAGTCCCTTGTTTAGGTGACATTCCTGAGCCCACCACAAAAATTATTTTTGAAGGCAAGGTATTATTTGAATGACAGTGTCCAAATCCTGGCAGTGCTGTGTCCATACATTTTGAGATACCATTGTAGCTTCCTCATATGCAGTTTGGCATTGGGAAGCACCAGAATACAAGATGCCATGAACCCTAATGCTTGAAGGACTGTCCTTGCAGTCAGCACGGACTGATGAGATAGTTGATGGAAGTAAAGTGAGAGACTCTTTTGTTTGTCCGGGGTTAAAAGGCCATCTGGGCTGCTGTATTCAGTCTCACACCCAGAAAGCACATGTCTTGAGAGGGTACTAGACTGGACTTTATTTCGCTCACAGAATACCCTAGGCATCTTAGCACTGCTATAACATATTCCAGATGCTGTAGAAGGTCTTCCTTTTCTTGAGCCAGAATCAGGCAGTCGTCCAAGTAAGGATAGATTTGAATTCCTTTTAGCCTGAAGTAAGCTATCACTGGAGCCAGAACCTTTGTGAATACTCTGGGCAGTAGATAAGCCAAAGGGCAATGCAGAGAACTGATAATGAGAATTTCCAGTTCGAAACGCAGATACTTCCTGCAACTTAGTCTTATAGGCACATGAAGGTAAGCTTCCTTGAGATCTAAAGTTACCATCCAGTGATCTTTGCCCAGCAGAGGTAAAAGCTGTTGTAACGTCAACATCTTGAACTTGGGAATGTCCAGATAAGTGTTGAGGATAGATAAATCCAAAATTGGTCTCCACGTGTTCCCCTTCTTTGGTACTACGAACAGGCGAGAATAAAATCCTAGGCCCCTTTCTGATACAGGGACTGGCTGAATGGCCCCTATTTGGAGTAACAGAGAAATTTGCTTGTGAGCCTCTTTCCTTTGTGGAGGAGGAACATCTGGCATGCCTTTGAAAGGGGGCAATGTATGGAAATAAAACCTGTAACCGTGGTGAATGATATCCAACACCCATCTGTCTTGAGTAATTAAATCCCAATTTCCTTTGAAAAGAGACAGTCTTCCTCCCAAAGGAGCTGCCAGACGAGAATCTACTGGCAGCTGAAAAGGCAGGTCATTGGGTCTGTTTACGAAAGGACTGACCCCTGCCCTCACCAGAAGTCTGAGCAGGTGAACTCCTGTTCTAGGCCTAAAAGAACCTTGAGCTCTGCCCCTACCATGACTAGACCAACCCCTAGACAGGGAATCATAAGCAGGATATGTCCATCCCTTAGTAGGCCAATTTCTACTAAACTTGGGTGGCTGCACCTGCAAAAATTCTTTAACAGTTTGCATAGACTTAGCTTTGTCCTCCATTTTCTTTAAAACTGCTTCCACAGGCGAACCAAACAACACATCAGACTGTAAAGGAGCATCCAAAATCCTTGTCTTAACATGCTCAGCTAAATTCTGATCCTCAACCAGGCATGCCTGCGAAGAACAGAACTAGTGGCAGCCACCCTCGAGGAGGCCTGTACAGCATCAAAACCACATTGCAAAGAATGCTTACCCACTTGTTCAGATACATGAACTAAATCCAGCAACTCTTTACACTCAATACCTTCTGCCAAAGCATCCACCTTAGATTTCAGTTGTGAAAGGAGATAATTTTGATATTTAAGCATGTGAAACTGACAATTCAACGTCCTCATGGCTAAAGTGGAAGAAGTATACACTTTCTTTCCCCATCTATCCAAAGCCCTTGCCTCTTTATCAGTGGGAACAGGGTTTTAACCACAGAGGCCTTAACACCTTTAGGTCCCTGAGAAACAGTTTCGGGTCTGCCCTAGGACTCTTAAAAAGATACTTATGAGCTTCAGGCACCCTATAGTACCTATCAGGTTTAACAGGAGCAGGAGGCAAAGAATCAGGGTTTAGGGAAGCCTCTGCAAAACATCTTCCACCACATTCAACACAGGAGGTATAGCTAAGGGCCTATGCTGGGGCAAAACAAGAATTCCCTAAGCCTTTTCCTGGAATCAGAGTAATCCTGGCCTTCCCATTTAAAGTGCTCCCTCATGGAATGCAGAGTCTCTGAAAATGAGAAATCCTCAGGAGGAGAAGCTGTAGGAGTGGAATCATCCACATCAGAATCAGAATAAGGAGGAAACTCCTGCAAATCTTCCATGAAGACTCAGAAGCCTCTGAACACTGTTCAAAACTATCAAACTCGTTCCACCCTAGGCCTCTTATCAGGAGGGGCATAGAACCTCTAATCATAGTAATCAAATCTTCTGCCATTTTAAGCATATGTTTCTTAGGCACAGAACCTGAAATGCTAGGAGAAGCCCCACTGAAGCTGAACTTGGCCTACCTCTCAAAGAAGTTTTGGCAACAGAAGGAGAGGCTCTAACTACCTTGGGAAGAGAGGGAAGAACAGTTACCTGAGAAGCCCCTCAGCCTGGCCTACCTCCTGAGAAGGCACATCCTGTAACAGTAAAGTCTCTGCCTGAGACTCCAAAGAAACTCCTGGCAAAACCTCTGGCTCCACTGAGCCTTCTAAAGAACCGACGTCCGGGACTGCCGGTTCATCAACCCTAGGCTTCGCTGTTTTGTCCTTGCGCTTCTTGGAAGCGGGCCGGAGCATCCGACGGCATTTTATAATTGCAACGCTTCCCAAACACTAACCTGGCACAGTCTAACCGTCTCTTAATAGTGCGTTTGTTAAACCTAGCACAAGAGCGGCATCCAACGACGCCGTGCTCAGGCCCTAAACAAGGTATACACAAGGTATGGTAATCCCTATGAGGTATCTGTTTCCCACAAGAAATACAGTTATTCACTTTTTCTGACATCCGGTTAAATACTGAGGCAAGAAAACCAAAATGTTCCCAACGGGTACTTAGCCAACTCGATTCGGTCTGAAACTCCGCTTCGAAATATTTCAGAACGCCAACCTGCACTCGCAAAACTGCTTCTGCATCGGACCATGTGGCAAAAGACTGATATGACGTCGGTCATGCGCATTAGTACCCTGACGACTGACGCCAGTCTAATGCGCCTGACCGACGTCAGCCATATACTCTGGTATTCGGGCCGACTGGACAGCGGACTACCCAATAGTTAGGACTGCAGCAATGTGGAACGAAGAACATTTAGGGGTTACAAGACTGCAGCTGTGGGGATGGTGCTTAAAAAATACAGAAAATATATTGAGCAATTTTATGTTGGACTGAATAGTAATGAACTCCAGCTGTCAAACCCCTCAGCAGGAAAGAGCGAATGAAATGCTTAACTATGAATGCAATGGAATGCTCACTTACATGTACTCACTGCAGTGAAACAACTTCTCCTTTTGTGCACTCCCATCTGTATCCCAGATGGAGGTCAATGGGATTTCCATACTAAAGTCTTAATTCAAACACTGAAACGCTAACTATTCAGGAGACAGTGACTGCTATTATAGAATGCCAGTGGACCACCTTGCTAATGGACAACAGCATATACAAAAGGACTTGATCTTTGAAATGAAAAAAGGCATTTTGTGGCTATGAAAAACATGTCTCCAAGTAGGACGGCCTTAAAAAAGCTGTCATAACACAGATTACTCTCTTTGCTAGTATGTTGACATGAGAAGGAATCACACATACACTTCAAGAAGTTCCTTTCATATAGAATCTATTAGACTCTGCACTCTCCTATCAGGATCTGGTAAGGAATAGGACAATCTGAACCTCCAGTAACACCAAGACTTTAGGCTTGAGCCTACGGGTACATACCTCCCAAACACAGAACTAAGACTGGGTTATACAGCACATATACACATTAGCCCACAGAATCTTTACAGGTCATAGTCTGATATCCATGCAGGTGCAGAGTACATTGAAGATGGTTCATAGGTGTGTACTAGGCTAATAGCCCTGGAGCCTTTACAAGCCTAGCCCATAGATGTGCCCTGGCATTGTGCCTCCCGACGTTAGTTCCCAGTACCCCTATCAAGTACAGCCACTGGAGTGATTCCCATGGTAAACTTTCTATTACAGTCGTCTGAAAACTTGGTCACCCAGAGCCCCTTTGTGTTGGCCTGGACTTCTGAGAATTACATGCTGAACAGGAGAGGACCCAGGACCAATACTGTGGGACTCCACTCGTGACTGGTCGGCAGTCTGTCTTGGAGTCCGCTACTTTTGCACTGTGTGCTCTATCTGTGAGCCAATTTGCAACCCACCTAGTGATACAGGGGTTGATGCCTAGTTTGGTGAGTTTATCAATAATTCCTGAGTGAGGAATGGTATCAAAGGCCTCGGCCAGATCGAGGTAAGGCTGTCTGCACTGCCTTACCTTCATCCACAGCCCTAGTGACTGACTCAAAGAAGTCAACTAGGTTGCGCAGGCATGATTTTCCTTTCAAAAAGCCAAATTGCATGGGGTCTAGACTTTGGAGATTTCCTATATCTTTCTAAATCAGGTCCATGATGATGCGCACCATAGCTTTACATATCAGACTTGTCAGGCTAATGGGGCGATAGTTCCCATGGTCTGTAGTTGCTCCCCTTTATGGAAAGGGATGACTGTAGTAGTACGCCATTCGGTAGAGACAAAGCCTGAGGTGAGGCTGTGACTGAACAGGGCACACAGATGTGGTGCCAATTCGCTTTGTAATTCATGTAGAACACAATCAGGGATAACATCGGGTTCCATGGAAGCTGTATTCTTGGCCTTGGACAATGCAGCTTTAACCTGTGCTGCAGTAATGCTGGGTGCCTGGCATTCTTCGATATTGTGACTGGTCCTTTGGGGAGGGGGGGGGTAAAGTTGGCACTGAATCTGTCGGCCAGTATGTTGGCAATATCTGTTGGTTCAGTATAGGAGGTACCATTGTGCAGTAACTCAGAGCAAATCAGGGTATTGCTATGGAGGTTCCTGATATAGCTATAGAAGGCTTTGTGATTGTTTTTAGTGTCTGCCTCAAATCTGCCTTCATAGTTGGCTTTCGATGATTTGATGAGGGATCTCAACTTTTTTTTGAGGCTAATCAGGGATTTTTACCAGTCTTAGGACTTCACCTTTTTCTGCAACAGTTTCTTCCTTCTGTTGTAGAGTTTATTAATGGCAGAGGACCACCAGATGGTTACCTCCATTTTCCTTAACACATGCAGGAGCTCCCTAGCCAGAATATGACTGGACTGTGTAAAAGAAATCTGTCAGACCTGTAGTGTTTGCATGTATGTGTGTATTGCTGGAGATGATGTATGTTGCCCATGAATGCAAGGCTCATTCCAAAGGAGAGAGCTCAGAAACACAATGAAAGTTAACTGTGAAGCTCAAACAGATGGAGGAGCACTGCTGTGGACTGACTACTGTAGGGCTATGAAAACAAAAGACTGGACAAACAAAAAAAGATGGGCTGCAGTCTTCATCAATGGAATCTAATAAAAGATGCATGCTGTGGGTGACACTGAAAGGGTGATAAGATGGTCTAATAGTGGTCTATTATGAAATTTAAAGAAGTGATCACTAACATTCCCTGCGGACTTGTAGAGAAGTAAAGCCAATGTATTTGGATCAGCTGGGATAGAAGTATACATGTTAGTGTGACTATGCTAAGGGTCTTTTACAGGACTACCATGCTGTACTACTGCACATCAAGAGCAGCTAAGAAACAAACGGCCATCACTAGCTACATGGAATGACAATTCTTGTTTTGGTGGTATAATTTGTAGTTGGGTAGCCTCCACATACAAAATGAAGAGCGTTTCATGCTGCAAGAGGGGTTTGTGGTCCCTGAGGAAAATGAATAAGATTTTTGAGGTAGCTAAACAAATTACGGGCAAGACATTCTTAGCAGCTGCCACATAATCCACGAATCTGACACTGCACTTCTCAGCTGTTAGTATAGAAGAGACTTTAGTTTGCTCCTCCTCCTTAGAAAGGCTCTAATAACTACATAGAACTCACTGAAGCAGTACGTTTTAAAAGGACACACCACTCATATTACATGATAAAGTAATTTACTCAGCAGACACAATATGGAAGGGAAGACTACGAAAACCAAACACGAACCAAAGACGTGACAGCCAGGAAACATACAGTAAACACTAGGCTGGATTTTTTTTTTTTTTTTTTTTTTGTGGGAAACTGTTATATTCAGGGACACATGGAGCAAAAAGGGTAATAATGAATGAAGACAATTTGGCATGAACAGCTGCTACATATGTTGTGCAGAGCAGTAAACTGAATTCTAAGAAGGTCCAAATATGCAAAATGGTTAGGTTTTAAGGATGCCCTTTTGTAGCACCCTAATGGGAGAGGTGATATTTCTTTGATTAACTTACATTTAGAAAGATGGGAGACTAATACAAATATATTCTTTCTCCATTATCCAGCTGCTGAAACAGATGGTCTACCAAAAAGGAATCTATAAGCTTTGGAGTTCTACTCTACTCATGTGCTAGGTGGCCCAGGTAACTAATTCAGAAACCTGCAGCTCTAGTTCCCAGTAAGATGTTCCTTGAGGTGCACTACACAGGAGAACTGCAAGACTTCCAAGATGATACCTCACAGGGATGACACCAAGGACAAGGGTGACCTATAGTGATAGCCCTGAGAGTTCTAAAAATTACAGAACAGCAGGTTTGACATCGACTACACCTACCACAGAATTTCAGACAACTCTTTTGTAGCATTCTGAAAAGCTGTATTTTCATGAAGTAACAGACTTGCTGTTCTGACATATAAACCTAGCAAGGAATAACCCAAATTCTTGTAATACTCCAAAGAAACTGCAAACATATATTGGCAACAGTCCTGACAATTTTACTGGAAAGAAAGAACACTGTAAAAAATGATGACGGCTGCAAGATCAAGGGGTTCTACACATATACTCTTTGCAGCAAAAATGTCAGTGCTAGGAGAGCACGTTATTTGTGTATTCTCTAGTTTCCACACCTCAGACAGAGCAGCTGGATCTGAAGCTTTTTGATGGGACTGTTCAGTGGTGTCTGGATCATATCTCAAGGATTACATACCTTAGACAAAATAACTACATTCATTGTCATCAAAAGCACCTTCCTCAAGCAGAACGGCAACCCATGCCCAGCTCTGGTCTGAAAGAGTTTGCATTCATTGAAGAAGACAGCTGGGGTGAATTAAGATCTGATGGCTGTGAAGTGCTTAATTGAATCTATATTATATCCAATTATAAGCAAGTACCTAAAATCAACCACCGATGAAACAGCTGACCAAAAGTCTCGGCAAAGCGAGGTATAATCCGTACGGTTACACATTGCTGGCTAGGAGTAGATACAGTGCTCTACTGTGCCTATACAGGCTACTGTAGTACACAGAATATACGTAAGGTCAACAGTATAGCATGCCGAAATGCAAGAACTGCAATTACCACTAAGGGCAAAAGAAAATCATGAGCTAAGGCATATGATGATACTTAAGGTAAAAAAAAATTGCAAAGCATCTAGTACAAAAAAAGTAGGATGAAAATGACCCATGCAGGGATGATCATCCCCGTTCTGTCTTCTGACAGTTTCACAGCACGCCTGAAGGTTGTCTGTGGAGCTGGTTTCCAGCTGCACTTGGCTACTTGCAAAGGTTTGACCAAGTTACTGAAGGAAGATGTCAACCTTCTTGTTTTCTTGACCTTTTAAAAGTGAAACTGTACATGAACAGAGTTTCAAACATGCAGCTATGACATAAAAACATAACAGAGTAAACAAAGTACACAAACAGTAACATGCATGACTTGAATTAACCTCAACTGAACAAATAGTACTTATTTGAAATGTAGAAAGTAATACATATGATGGTATGAATTAAAATAAATTATTAAAAGATATCAAGCAGCATCAGCAATTGCCAACACCTATGTTTTTGGAAAAGTCAGTGTAGCATCTGCTGTTGTACAATGTAAATAATACACTTATCAACAATATTATTATAATGTATATATCATTCTGATGGTTTACTGTACGTTTCAGCACTGTTTGTGTAATATACATCAGTGGTGTTGGTTTTCTAGCCATATGTTTCTGTCTTCTTGCCTTATAGCTCTGGTCATTTCTGGAAAAGGTCTGCTGACCACTCTGCTTAACTGGTTATCAAAATAAATAAATAAATAAACCTGAGTAAACTACAGTAACAATCATTAGGTTGACTAATAAATACAAAACAAATAATCCTGATAATTACAGGGAATACATTTCATGCAAAATAAAACAAAAAGCAGAACTGAGTAATCCACACAAAACACCCAGTCCGGCATACTGGTCCCAATAAAGGCAAGGAAGTCACTCCGATCTTAAAAAAAGTAAAAAGCTTTTAATATACAAAAAAAGCTGAACTGAAACATCCTTCTCTTATGAACCTAAACTGTTTTTTGTAAAGAGAAAACTTCATATTAATGAGGAATTGGTCGTAAATCACAGCATAGTAAGATAGTATTCTTTTTCAGTCATACATAGTACAAGCTGATTATATCCATTACAGTCTAACAAATTAATACTAGTGAACTATACAGGAAACTATATTTCCAAAGAACAAAAGCAATCAATACTCCTTAACAGAATTAACTTTCCTCAGACAAACTTACACAAGTTACTAACGCAAGACCTAAAAGTACAATAAAAGAAAGGTAAATAATGAGTGGATGAAATTTCCTGTTTTACAAAACAATCACAATTCTTCATAATTCTGTACTCAAATGCTTCAAAAAAGTCATGCATTTCATTTATTAATATTCATTGTTTAAAAGATAAAACCAGCTTTAACAGAAACACAGCACACATAAAAAACATAAAACAACAAAAATGCATTTATTAAAACAGGTGAGCACTTTCACACCCAAAGGTGCTTCTTCAGGCTATGAAAGAAGACACATCACAAACACTATTTATAATAAAATTCAAATACAAATCAACCAACAAAACAACACTCATTGTTAACATTCAATGAGAGTTAAAGGATGTGAACACATACTAATGTGATGGGCTGTAAGGAGACCCTTCCATTCAAACCAGGGGATTTGTCTGCCTGAAGTTTAACTCTCCATCATAACTCCCTTCTTCCTGTGTAGTTCCTAAAGTCACCGTGACATACACTTTTCTTAACAATCTCCACTACCATAAAACTAAAAACGTGCAGAACCCCACTCCATTATATGTTTGGGCAGTGCACTTGTACTATCTCCCATATGGATACTACAAAAATGTTCACTCATCCTCTCAAATAAGGGGAGATTTGTCTTGCCTATATAAAAACTCACGCATGACTTGCATGAGGCAAGACAAATGATATTCCATGTACGACAGTCTGCTGAAATTTCAAATTTAAACTCAGTGCCCGCAAGGGGGTGGACAAAAGCATTTCCTGTACTTATAAACATACAAAAGCTGCATGTGCTGCTCTTCTTTGTGCCTAACACCCAACCCAAAGGAGCCGTAAGTGTACAACTGGTTTTATAACACGACTATCTCTTTAGAAACTTTTTATTCTTATACCAACCCAAAGGAGCTGTAAGTGTACAACTGGTTTTATAACACAACTATCTCTTTAGCAACTTTTTATTCTTATACCTAATGCAAGGTCTGTCTCCTACTATACGCCCAATAGAGTTATCTGTTTGTAAAATGGTACGGTGGATAGTTAAACTTCAGGCACACAAATCCCTTGTTTCAATTGAAATTTATTATAAATAGTCTGTGTGATGCATTTTATTTCATGGTCTGAAGAAGCACCTTTGGCTATGAAAGCATCCACCTGTTTTAATAAACCCACTTTTGTCGTTTTATACCTGCCGTGTTTCTGTGTCGAAGTTGGTTTTATCATTTATACTATGTGTTTACTTCTGGCACAGTTAGCTCCATGTGGGGAGCTTTATTTCGATAATATTCATTGTTTGCCAGAAAAGGGTTAGTTTGTCATGTGACTCTGGATAAGCTAAATTAGGTAACATAAAATAATTGTATGGGAAATCAGTTTTTGTTCCACTAGCCAACTACAAGCATTTATAAATGTAGCTTGTAGGGAGGTACGAAAGAATGTATTGATGAAAAAAATGTGTATGGGCTGAGAGTGAAATCTTTTGCTGAGTCTACATACACATGCATGGATAAGCGCATGCGCGAGAGGACACACACACACACACACACACACACACACACACACACACTACGTTGCCTGAAATACATGTACCCACTTTGGTATTACTCATTGTGCTTTGGTGGTAATCACAACAGTATAGGAGAGTTAAACATCAAAGGCCAAGGTCTCCAAGTGCTTGAATAATATCATACCACTTAACTGTACAGAATACCAGAACCAGGTAAAGAAATCAGGCTTAAATGTTAGCATGCTGTTCATGAATTACAGGGTGTTTAAGCAAAGATTTAACCATTGTCTTACTTTGACAGGCACAAAAATGCTACAATGTATTTATATTTCATGACAAAGAAGGGGAGAAAGCATTACACTCGACCTATTCACAATAAATTACTGAATATTGTCTTTTGTTAACTGCTTGCTATATACAGTTCCTCTATCTAAACTATTAGAATCATTCCCAAAGTAAAAATAAATAAATAAATAAATAAATAAATGTACAAGTTAAAAGAAAACATTCTTCTTTACTTGTCTTAGTTTTCCCTTTTACAGAAGAGTTACGAATTTGAAATGGTATAGTAAAGTATGTAAATAAGCTTCCAAGAAGGACAGCTGCTACTCCATTAAAAAGGAAACAGTAAGTCACTGTCAGCAGTGATTACATAGAAGTTACACTACAATTTACAAGAAATGTCATTTGCCTTAGAGTCATTCCAGTGCAAGCTAAGAGACAGCAGCGATTAACAAATAAATAACTGCGTACCTATGAACACTACAGTACAACTGAACTTAACACGCGTTACGGACATACTGAGCTACTACTGGAGTTACAACGTGTCCAGTTCAAAGGATGCCTTATACTCACATATCCAAAAGTACCAACTGAAAGACAAAACAAAACATCCAGTTTAAAGGTGGCTTTATTTATTATTAGGAAGGACATATACACACATTTATATTTTACATTGGCTGCACACAGTTCAGATGCATTTTGCATCACTGCCCATGTAATTTCGAAATGCTCTTATTTGATACAACTGATACTGTCTGGCAGTGTGCACAGAGAGTTAAAGCTGCGAATTATAATTCTTGTGGTACAGAGTTTGATTCCTTCAGCACTCATTTGCTTACTGTGTGACCTCGAGCAAATCATTTAACCAGGCATTACTCCCGGGGTCGCCCCCTAAAAGGGATTGTGTCCAGAGGGCCTACCTAGTTATCAAATAGGCAATATCAACTGCTCCTAACTGTCGTATGATGTGAGCACGTTAAGGAATGGAAAGAACTTTATTTATCCTGGTAACGCTTTCTATGCACATTTTCACAGATTACTCCAACAGTACACGATTATTTAAACAGGGAACAGACTTCATCGTAGGTAATGGAAGATTTTACATCAAATCCATATCAAGCAAGATCGGACTCATTATGATGCATTTTTGTGACAAAATGTATATACACAGGCCAGTTCTGTGATGTAAAGGGATGAACCCCTATTTGCAGGCCAGCTGGCCTAGGTTTGAATACCAGGGCTGGGCACTAGAGAAGATGGCCAGATTTGATGTGTTGGGCAGCAGCAGTCAGCTTTGTAATCCCAGAAAGAAGATGCTCTAATCCTTTGCTGTCTGAGGGATGACTAGCATATGACAGGTGGTACCAACCCAGAGCGACAAGGGAGGGCCAGCCAGACGAGAAGTGCACATCACTCTAGCTGTGTGTTTGTGTGTGCGGTCCATACCTCTCAACTGTCAGTTTTTCACACAATGTCTAGATCTTTGCCTCATATTTTTGGTCTATTTCCCATTTTCTGGCAAATCACTGAGGAATGAAGTCAGTAAATAATGACAGACATCTGAACTTTAGACGTCTTATCCATCAGAACATGAATATCAATGCAAAACCTGTTATTCTAGCAACTTTCTAACTTTGTAAGAGCAATATGTAAAATGTGCCCCCACTTTTGGGCCTTTGTCTCCCCATTATTTTTGCCTTTCTCCAGATTTCTTGTAATAGGAAATTGAGAGGTATGGTGAGGTCACTCATGAGTAGGAAAGTTCTTGTCATTTTAGGGTGTGGGAATATAGGTCAATCTGCAAGATGAATGCAAAACATACAGTGGAATTAAGGCTCAGAATGAAACAAATTAAACCTGCTATGGAGTAATGTTCATCACTGCAGAAATATGTAACAACAAAAACAGGATACCTGAAGCTAAATCCACACAAAATATTAAACAATCATCTTATTCTTCCTATATGTACTAGCTGATGAAATAAATGTCATAAAACAAACAGTTAGAACATGACACACGGCTCTCAATACCTGCAGCACCACAGATAGTACAGTTGAATTACTTTTAAGTACTAGATAATTACATCCATTTATTAATATATTATATGAATTAGACAAATGTCATACAAACATTCAGTGATGTTGCCTAGCACAGCAGAAAATTCTACTTTAAGAACATAAACTAAAATGAAATGTAAAACAAAATGGTTTACATTAAACAAAGCATTGTGAAAGTAACATCTGTCCTTCATAAGACACAATGATAAGAGACAGAGTGGTGCAATGTGCTGATGTCGTGTATGGCAGTATCAGCATGTCGTTTCCCCCCAAAGAATCGCCACCAACATCTTGTTAAAAGTTGAAGACGTGACTTACAAGTCATCATCCAGCAGCATAAACTACCACCCAGAACTTTCCTGGAAGGAGATATGATGGAAAATCATCCCATGGTACCTGTGGAATAAGAGAAGGCACAACAGCTCCTGCGGCTTACCCTCTCCAGAGAAATGCACCAGTAGTTTACAATTCATTCAGAAAGAGTCACTGTTCAGGAGCAAATCAGTCACACAATTTAGGGAAAAAAAAAGATTCATGAATTACTCTTGAACTGAATTATGAGGCTTTCACAAACTGGCTGGTAAGTGATTTTTTTAAACACCTTTATTAAATTATTACTTAAGGCTTAGGCAAACACATATTAACAGAAAAAGAAACAAACCATGTTAACATTTTTCCATTTACATACAATATGCATCACTTATGTTATTTTTCCTTTATAACTATCATCAGTCCAACATCACATACATTTCTCAATTCCTGCCTTCCCTGAAACCTCACTCCTTCTATTGAACATTATTCTGAATGTATTGTTCCCACAATTTCCATGTATTTCTATGTAATTTGCACCTTCCCATTTCTAAAAATCCCACTTCCAGTTCTTTTATCTATTTTGCAATCTTCTATTCTTCAAATACAGTTGGTTCACACTTTAATTTCCGTTTTCTAGTAATTGCTTTTTTGGCAGCCAAAAGAACTTAACAAGACCTTACTATGTCTAGGCAGTTCAATTTCTGTGTCCCACCTCAAAAGAATAATTTCCTTAGTTACAGCCATTTGCTCACTCAATATTTCTAACAGTGTAATTCCGCGGTGGTACAGCGGTAGGTTTGTTACCTCACAGCAAGAGGTTCTCCTGTTCAATTCTCGACTTGGGAGTGCCTTCTGTGTGTAGTTTGCATGTCCTCCCTGTGGTTGAGTAGCTTTCAAAAGACATGCTTGCATAAATGGGCATGCCTTCGCTGAAGGTTGGGCGTTGAGCTGGCACCTTAGCTTTTCATAAAAATCTACTGCCAATCATTAGCGGACCGGAGTTCCGCTGTGGTGACCCCTTACCAGGAAAAAGCCGAAAGACAAACAAACTCTGCAAAGAATTGCTAAAATCCGCCAACTCATTACACTGCCAAAACATATGTTCTCTGTTACCTCTTTCTTTCCCATCACACCTGTAACATTTGCTATCTACCTGTGGAAAAATTCTTTGAAGTCTGCTTAGGAAAAAAAAAGATGACAATGCAAACACTTTCAAGTAAAAATACTAAGCCTTCTGGACGTTGTTGTGCACTTGGGAGCCATACATATGTCATCCTATTATTTTCTTGTAAATTATTTTTCTAGTCTTTCTTCCCAATCTTTTCTAACCTCTTCTGATTGATTTGTTGGAGTTATCATTCAGTATTTTATATTTCCTACTCATTATCCATTTTTTAACAGTAGCTTCTGTTCTAGATTCAGTTAAAAACTCTACTAGAGCAGGTGTTTCACATAGGATTCCCCTATCCTTTTGTCTTTGCTTATACTCTGAGTTCTTGGTAAGCAAGGCAGTCTCTAGCCTGCAGTTCAAATGTCTTCTTGGTCTCATCCCACTGTATTACCCTTCCCTCTCTAGTTATTTGACCCAATACCTTGGTTCCTTTGCCAGTTTTCTCCAGTAAATTCAAACCCCATTTTGCCTATTTTCTACAGCCCTAACTGCAGTCATCCCTATTTGTCAAAATTTCCTTTCTCCACTCTTGTGTTGGCTTAGTTCTTAGAATACTTGCTGCTACTTCATGAATATAATATTCTGCACAGTTATTATTTGCACCCAAAGTCCCTACTCTCTCCTTATTTCTTGAACTGCCCCCCCCCACCGCTTTATCACCATCCCTTTCCACTTTGAATTATATCCTTCTGCTTGTATTATAGATACAAGCCTTAACTGTGTAGCTCTAAAATATCCTTTTAGATCAGGTAATCCAAAACCACCTTGTTCTATTATCCCAGTTAACTCTTTCCCTCTTCCCCTACCAGATAAACTCCTTCAAATCTTTTTGTCTACATCTTCTCTTCTGGTTGATAAAAATATGCCTGACCTCTATATAAAACTGAAAGGGTTAACAACATTTTCACTGCTTATATTTTGCAATCCATATCCATAAACAACTGCTTCCAGTTTCTCAGTTTTTTTGTATTATCTTTTGTTTAGTCTCTTCCTATATATCCTTATGTGCCATAACAAAAGCCTTTTTAATCCATACTCCTAAATTCTTCAGGCCAGATTCAATAAAGCCTACACTAAGTGTACACGATATGTATTCAGTAAAATCCTTATCACATTTTTTGTACTGTCTAGTCACTCAGAAAGATTACACTAAATGTACATGTAGTTTACACTTTGTGGTAACCTTTATGAATCCCTGTCAATATTTAAAGCTTCAAGAATATCAGCAGGAAAACTAAAATTAGGAGGAAGAAGGTGTATGTTACGTCTGTGTTGTATGTTCACTCAGAACAGTGTACACTAAGTGTAGGCCTTATTGAATCTGGCCCTTCATCTTATCATGTCCCCATAAATATGGGTATGTGATTACATAATTTACAGCTATAGCCTTTGCTTTATCTTCACTACTTTTATATCACAAAAAGACTTGAAACTGTCAAGAATGTTCCACAACACTGAGATGTCCTTTTCTGAATTTATCAGGTACAAAATAATATCATCTGTAAATAAAATCATAGTTTTTGATTACCATACCTATGATATCTCTGAAATTGTGAGTCTGTTATTTTCTTTGCCAATGGTTCTAAATGTAAAGCAAATAACAAAGGGGAAAGATGACACCCTGCCTGGTTTCTCTGTTCAAACACAGTCTATCAGAGAGGAACCCTCCCACTTTACTACTTGCCTCCGAAACCTGCTATTATCCTTACTTAGTATTGCGTCAGGGAATACAAATGCTTCCAATGCCCTGCTCATAAAATCCCAGCTTACTCTGTGACTTATTTTCTGTGCATCAAGAACCACCAACAACAGTGGCATTTTCATATATTCTGCTTCCCTCTTGATCCAATCATCCATCCTTTTTCTATTAATATTGTTATGTGTTTGCCTCCCTTGATCCATACTTATCCATTTTGGCAACACCTTTTCCATTCATTTAGCTTGTATAGATATAAACACTTTATAATCATGGTTTAAAATTTAAGTGGGTCTATATGAAGTGGGGTCTTATGGGTCTTTACTGTCAGTGGGTAAAATCGCTACCAAAATGTTAGTGTTTCCTCTACTTTTAAAACACTGTTAAACAAAATCTTCCATGTCTTTATTACTTCCTTCCTTCCTAAGCTTCCAGATTTCCACAGGAATACTATTTGCTCCTGCAGACCTTCCTGCAGATTGATTATACATCACAGTTTTTATTTCATCTCCTCCTATCTCAGCTATTAGTTACTGAGCTTCATCTAACTCAAATCTTGGAATACCTACTTTTAAATACATCTACCCTATTTTAAGCTTCATTTTTATTTTATCCCACTCACTAGCTATCACTTCTGAAGTAATTTCTGTCTTCTCTTATAACTGTCTAATAATTTCCACTACCTATTCCTTAAATTCTTCTCTTTTTAACAGATAGGTTGGAAAGTGCCAATAGCTAATTTTTATTTCATTACCCCGCATTTTTAACTTAATTTTTATCAGTGCATGATCTGAAATAGTTTTTGGATGTGTGTCCAAGTTTTCTATTAAATTCACATGTTCTACTGAAATATAACTTCTATCTAACCTAAACCAGTTAACGTACATTGAGGAATAATATGTAAATCCTGTCCTAGTTCCTGCCACTGAATTCACTTCTTCCATACCAAATATTTTCATAACGTTCTTGATAAGTCTATCCTCTTTCATATATTTTCCCTTATAGGTCTCCCTGATACATGTTCACTATTTCAAATCAAGTTTCAGTCCCCACATATAAGTGATATTCCCTCTGAAAGTTAATAATTTCTCCCCAAATTTCTCTTAAGCTCCTGGTGGAATATACATACATGTCAGCATAATCCTAATCACTTACCAATAAACTGCTTACTAACACATATCTACCAGTATTGTCTTTTTTACTTCTAATGTCACTACTGGAGCACCTCCAGTAATCAGTATTATTACTTCACTTTTCCTTTGTCCCCGATGTTCTGTTAAATATCCATCCAGAAATATTTTCTTTGTCAAAGTCACATGTCCATTTCTTTCCAAATGTGCCTCCTGCAAAATTGATGTTTGTAGTCCGCACTTCTTAATATACTTCAACAATCTTTCCTTTTTGTCTATCCCTGTAAGGCTGAGTACATTCGAAGATAATGGCATAGCTATTATGATAAAAATCTATTATTCTAACCAGTATACATGACAGTTTTTTTTGAATGTGTAATTCCAACATTTGTCTGACATGCCCACACTAGTGTTTGGCAGGCTGATCTTTTATCCAGTTGTTTCTTTTCATCTCAGTTTGAACCTATGTCACATTTTTAAAGATTTTTTTTTAATGAAAACCCTAAAACAAAAAGCTAAATAGATTTTTCAGAACACCCTCCCACTCCATATTAACTTAGAACACACACAGACTCAACTAAGTATACATATCTTCAAAAAATAAGTTTTACTCTCCAAACAGGAATAACTTCCCCAAATAAACAGCTGCATCCAGAAGCATTACCTATCCTAAAATTAAAGTTACCCATGCTAAATAAAGCATGTTACAGCCTTTATTACCACTTTCAGTAATATCTGCCTGTTATTTTCTAATCTCTATTCAACTCCCATATATGAACAACAGCTTGTACATGTTTAGAAAACATTAACTTTTTACCATAAAAAGTGTATTGTCTATATTTAAATAAAACTAAATTGCACACTGTTCTATTAAATGCATCAAAGTTTAAATTCTGCTAAGCCAGCTGCCATCTCTTATTCTCTTCCCATAATTTCAGACTATACTGAACTTCTTCTATTTTACATTTGCATTTTGCTTAAACTCTGTCAAGATTAATTGCTTGTAGCTCCAGACAACAAGTATCAATGTAAAAACAGTCAGCAATAATAAAAAAAAAAAAAAACAGCTAACAACCCTGCAGTTACATAAAGGGATTTTTTAAAATTTTACTCATTTTGTCTTATTTTTCCTCAAAACACTTGTTTGTAGCCTTAAGTCAAGGGTATTAATCTAGACAGCCATCCTTGTAAAACTAAAAAAGAAAACAAAATTATTCTACATACAAAATTATATAATCAGTGCACCTTTACACTCTGCTCCTGCAGCGATCACAAAGTATTAACTTAAACTTGCTTCCGTCCAGCCTTTCTTTTCTTGTTCTACCGTGAAACCTATATTTTTTACAACTAAAAAGTACTTGTCTACTTTAATATATTTATACACATACAGAAGTCACTGAAAAGACTCCCCCATTTTTAAAATGCCTGTCTTCACACTATACAAAACTGCTTTATGCATAAAATATAGTTTATATCATGAAATGTTTTATATAAATAATAATAACAAAAATGTTTTACTTAGTTACTTTTTTGTTTACTTTTAATGTCATTCTAAATATTAATGACATAAAGTAGGGTATATACTATACAGTCCACCCACAAGTTTGAGAAGGTCAACAAAAATCAAGTCTTTCTTAGTCATTTTTATTTGCAAAGCCATATTTCACAAATGTGATTGATGGTTTATAGTCTTCTCCCATTTACTCACTAATTACAGTCTTGCTATTCTTCTTCCTGCTCATCTCCCTCTCCCAAGACCAGACTCCAGTTCAAGTCCACGGTACCCCTGATTCTTCTTCTGGTCGTGCTTTTTGGTTGTCTCTCAAGCATTTTCCTTTGGAACACTGGAAAAGGTTTCACTGGCAAAGTCTCTCTATGAACTTTACTGTGAGAATGACAATCAGAGTCCCCTTCTGTTTGCTGGCTCACTTTTTGTTGGATTAGCTTTTTTATTTCCTCCTTCTCCTGTTCTGCATCCAGAAATGCCTTTGATCCTTCAGGGAAAAATATTCTGAAAACAGCTGGATACAACAGCTTGAATTTCACACCTGCTTTTACTCATTCCCTGAATGCTGAGAAATTTTACTTTTCTTCTGCCTGGAGTACAGTGAATAATCATTTTCAACAAACACTCTGTTGTTACCAATTTTTAATACTTTCCCCTTATACATAATTTTGTCAGGATCAACTCTTTCTGCTGGTATGATCACACCTTTACTAATAAGATCATGATTACTTTCCCATGGCCATATTTGGAGCATATACTCGGTGTGCCCTTTCAATCAAATCCTGCTGTGAAATATTAGTCCAATCGCTTACTTGTGCTTTCATAAAATTAATACAGTTTGTTCATTCCAGTTACTGCCATACAGCAAAAAAATTCATTTTTTTCCTACACACTCTGTCTTCTAACTACACCACTTTCTGAAAGAAAGCTCTTTTTGAGAACCCTCACACTCAACCAGTATTTCCTTCATTTCAGCCTCTGACTTCTACACTTTTATCAGTTCATCTGAATAGCTAGTTTAAGCTTTTTCTATTTTTCCTAGCCTTTTGCTATTTGAGTTGATATATTCCTACATTGTTATTTTAATCAGCTCTGAGTACATTTGATTTATTTTTTCCTCCAAATTAGTGGAAGCCATCTCTTGTACCAAAGCTGAAGTCTGAATTGTGTTCTGCACAGCTGCGGTACTCTCTCCAGACAGTGTTTTCTCTTCAACTTTTCTGGCTGATACTCTTTCAGGTTCTCTGAATTTCCTCTTTGCTGGCATCCAGGGAGTATCCTTACTAGCCAGTAACTGAATATTACTTAAGCAGACAGTATCACTAGTTCTTGTTTCTCAGTTTCTCTTTTCAAACTAAGAGAACTGAAACTAAACTGTTAATGAGTTTGCAGCTATCTTGGAAGTCCCAGTTAGCAAGTTATTTTGTCATTCTCTATGGAAGTCTGAGATGCTGTTCAAAAATAAGGATTCCGAAAGTTTCAATTGGTTGATTTCAGGATGGCTTTTTGGTCAGTCGTATTTATACATACCCGAATGCAGTTCATCTAAAATTGTGGACTCTGCTCTGATTAATCCATCCTAGCATGTGTTCATTATTTTTATGCCTAGAAAAAGCCATACAAAGCAATACTAAATATGTAATATCCCTAATCTATGCACAACAGATATGTATTTACTGCGGGCGCACGTGTGTTGGTCTGACTTAATAAACCACTCCTAGTAAAACACTGTTTTGTGTCACCTCCAGGTCCACCTACACAGCTGTACGAACCTGGTAATGATGCAAATTGTTTTATTCATTAGAAAGTGCTGCAGAATAGGGAACAAACTTTAAGTACACGTTTCTTCCCTGACAAAATAAAAATAAAAAAAGAAAAAGATAAAAAGAAGAATAAAACTACAATTAAGAGAAATTTCATTGCAGACTGTAGAGGTGCTGTATCACAGTGAGTAGTACCACCACTTCACAGAAAGAAGGTCTCTGGTTAGGGTTTTGACTGGGATGCATTCTCTGTTGTGTCTGCATGTCCTCCCTGTGTTGGCGTTTTTTCCAAGTACTCCAGTTTCCTTCTCACATCCCAAAGACATACGGTAGGAGGATTAACAACTCTAAATTGTCTGTAGGTGTATGTGATAAGGAAGAAATGCCCGGTAGTGTCATTCTCTTCCCTGCTTGCTTTGTAAAACTCTGGATGGTGCTGATTGTTCCTGCGGTCGGATGGAACTCAGCAGCACTGGATGGATAGAAATGGCTGTTAACAAGCTTTTATAAAAAAGACCATCATTAAGAGGATGTGTATAACGTGAAGGCTTTCAATACAGTTACTGAAAATGAGAACACAAAGGTTTAAGTACATAGAAAATGAACAAGATGTTTGTGAAGAACCATACTGCCAACATTTGAAAAATAGTGCAACACACATGTGCATGTTCACACACACGCACAAACACACACACACACACACACACACACACACACACACACACACACACACACACACACACACACACACACACACACACACACACACACACACACACACACACACACACACACACACACACAGACACAGACACACACACACACGCACACACAAATAATTCACACCAAAGGAAGCAGAGAGCTATGCAATCAAGTGAAGCAAGAGATGACTGATTAGCTGGTTTATTATTATGCACAGTAGGATGACAGGTGTACAGTATACATATAAAGCCAGAGCAAGGCCAGATACTAAATTTCAGGATATTCTGTACAAGTTAAACAGCCAGTCTGTAACCATGACAAGTTTAAAACTGGAATGGCCTAACTTCAAAAGTGCAAGAATGAAAGAAAAAAAATGAGTCCACAGTTCTGTTACATTCAGTAGAGGGCACTAACTAGAATGGCAAAAACACTCCCAAGAATAAAGCGATAAAGGTTCAGATAATGCAGTCTGGTAGCAGTGTCAGGGTTATGAGGAAACCACTGACCAAGACGGTGGCAGTCTAAAGAGGAAACCACTGTATGAGACTGACATGATTCAAAACTAGCTACTGAACTTTGCAAGAGCCCCTGAAATTTCAAAATACAGGAAAGAAGATTGAATGATATAGAGGGGCATGAATTAATAAAATGAAAACAAAGACATGGTTAATCAAAAAATAAATTATATGAAGCAGACAAAAAAAAAAGGCAAGTGCCACTGCAAACAGAGCTACTTTCTCTCGATACACATGTGCACGTACACACACACACACACACACACACACACACACATACACACACACACACACACACACATATATATTATCATAAAATGCAAAATAAAAAAACTAATTTGGCTAGAGTATGCAGAAGTAAATGTACAAATGCACAAGTAAACAGCTGTGAGAGACAAAGCCAAGAAGGCGATGTAGCAGAGCAACTGTAAGAACTCTGAAAAAATGATAATGGCCTGACAAGGAACATTGTGACAAAGAAATCAACCGTTATGCAGTATAACTACAAACTATAATGCATAGAGAGTAGAAACAGCAGTCTGAATATTAAATGAAGGACT